>NC_089780.1:19437665-19455165 GCF_040412425.1 Macrobrachium rosenbergii
TAAACAAACAAACAAAAACTGTCCCTGGGGAACGGAAGATCTTAATTGTCCCCATAAATATTTATGCTTTCTCATTACAATGCTTATCCTCTTACTTCCAATGGACTCATGCCATCTAATTATTTAGCTTCTGACAATCCAAGGAACTCTCTCTCTCTCTCTCTCTCTCTCTCTCTCTCTCTCTCTCTCTCTCTCTCTCTCTCTCTCTCTCTTCCGTCTCGTAAATATATGAAGATAATCCCAGTGCCATTAAGGTAACGAGAATTTGCATAGAGAATGAAAGCAAAAGGCACTGATCAAAACGCTCCCCGCTGTTTAGCGGAGTATCTGGGTAGATGATAAATGCTTTATACCCATAATGGCGATGTTTGAAAGTATGTTTTAGCGGGAGCATAATTATTTTTACGGACTGCATTTCCTTTGGAAAACAAACGTGTACGTCATCTTCCTGGTCATCAGTTTTAATTTCCTCCGGAGGGGAGCGAGATGAATGGAAATTGCGAGGAAATGCTAAGAAAATGGTAAGGCGGACTCGGGGACCTCGACTGAATTTGGCGTCTTCACGTCAAGATCTTCTTTATCACGGGAGCAGAATACGAAAGGATGGTAATGGTTTAATGCAGGCGAATGCATGTGAAATAATAATGGAGAAACAAAGTTTCTTTTTCATCATTTTTATCCGTCTGTATCACAATTTAAACAAAAATTTAAGGCTTGAAATTTGTCTGAAATGAAATGAAATAATTATTATGGTAACATTAGAAATATTCAGTTAAAATAGTGCGTAAAATTAAGATTTACAATAAGGGAATATTTAGAACGAGGATATAGCATTAAACGTACGGTATATTTCTAAGCAAAGTATTAGTTTGTTCGCAACATTAAAGTTATTCGACGTTGTAAAGTCGACCGCACTGATAATAAATGTACTTGATTTATCACACCAATATCACGTAGTCATTTAGCATTGAACTTCCTTATCCATCATCCCTTATGTTTATGTTTTTAATATCTTATTTTTTAATATTTTTTTTTTTGCTAGAATTATCATCCTCATAAAAGAGAACCAAACAGACCACGAACTTAAAAAAAAAAAAAATACTGTCGTTTCAACCGAGGAAATTACACCCAACCCGGAAATGTTGTGTTTTCTCTGATAAAAACCAGCCAATTCAATGTCAACAGAGATAAGATTAAGCACAGCCCTCACGACTTGTAAGCACTGACCATAAAAACTATATCACGATTGTTAAAACTCCTCTACCCCCGGCGAACTGCCATTATCTCCAGTGGCCGAAACAATTTCGCGAAAGGCTAATTCTCCGAATTACACGCCGTGAAATGTCTCTCGGAATAATACCGCGGGAGTCTATCCGGAGGAGGTGATTTTTAATGGCGCTGAAAGAGCGAAAGCTCTGGCCCGTGATAAATCTTGCAGCTTAAGTGAGGGGAGGAGAGTCTCGAAGGTGAAAACTCTCTGAGTGAAGCGGAGGAAGATTGATGGAAGGGAAGTCGAGCGGAAGTCAAAAACGACTTGTATTTTGGAATAAGGGAGAGACGTTTGTGATCTAAATGAACCCGCGAGTTCATTTCGAGAAAGTCTCTTTCGAAAATGATGGAAAGAAAAGTCAAGTATATCTTAGTTTAACCAGACCACTGAGCTGATTAACAGCTCTCCCAGGGCCGGCCCGAACGATTAGATTTATTTTACGTGGCTAAGAACCAATTGGTTACCTAGCAACGGGACCTACAGCTTATTGTGGAATCCTAACCACATTTTGACGAGAAATTAATTTCTATCACCAGAAATATATTCCCCTAATTCTTCACTGGCCGGTCGGAGAGTCGAACGCTGGGCCAACAGCGTGCTAGCCGAGAGATCTACCCACCCCTCCAATGAAGGACTCGAAAATGATGGATTGTGCAATGGACCGTACCTTCTGAAATTTATGCTCCTTGTTTTATACTGCACAGTATGTAAATTCAAGCGAATCTGCACAGTATGTAAATTCAAGCGAATCTGCAAAGTATGTAAATTCAAGCGAATCTGCAAAGTATGTAAATTCAAGCGAATCTGCAAACTATGTAAATTCAAGCGAATCTGCAAAGTATGTAAATTCAAGCGAATAACTTATCAGAAATGTAAATGGAAAGGTGGAAGATTAGAATCAAACCGTTGTCACAGATAATGCAATCTGGCAGGTAACTTCAGAACACTATAATTTTTCTATGCGTTGTCTATAGTAAACTTTATTCTGGAAAGTTGTGTGATTCCAGAAGGCAACGATTTTTTTTTTTTACCTATTGCGTACGGAAAACTTTATTCTTATCGCCATTAAATAATAACAATAATTTTAGGGCTAACTTCCAAACAGTCTTTGGATGTTAGTGATGTACGTTAAGCGTGAGTTATTCCTATTAAGAATATTCTGTATTAAGAAACAAATCTGTGATACTCTTCTATAAAGATGACAGTTTAATTTTTATTTTTACACATGCATAAGAATTCTTCCCTACAGCAACATTTTTAAAGACTAAAGAAATGGTATTTCTAGGTCCCCTAAAAAAAATCACACACACAAAAACACATTATCCCTATCACTCTCTTTCAACCTAGTTAACACAAATAACTTCCTGTTATCTAGAGGCAGGGAACAACTTGCTATCAAATAACCAAGGAATTGCTGTGGAACGAAATGAAATAGATGCCTTCCTCTATTCTTTGCCTGTCAATGAAGATTTGGCTTTCAAAGATAAAAAAAAAAAGTTAAATTCTACTATTTGGTGGATAATGCAGTCAAGGATTTATTTTATCATTAATTTTATTATTGCATCACAAAGCAATTACTTATTTCGGCGAATAATCTACAAAAGTATTGTTTTTTGCTAACTTTCCTATAACTGCAGCTGTATAGTGTTCTTATCTTTATATAAAAAAGAGAGAGAGAGAGAGAGAGAGAGAGAGAGAGAGAGAGAGAGAGAGAGAGAGAGAGAGAGAGAGAGAGAGAGAGAGAGAGAGAGAGAGAGGAATTTCGTAGAAATCAGTGCTCAATTAACCTTTGAGAACAAAGAAGTACGAAAATTACAATTATAACAATATTCGCTTCAACAAATGCCTAGTAGATACCCACCCCTCTATTATTTTCAGTTATCTACGAAAATTCGATTCAAAAAGGATATTTATAAAAACGAACATTACTGAATGCCCAAAAAATATGGTCAACAAATAACCTTTTTTGTTCCTTTCGTCTTTTAGAAATAACAGGGAATATCCTCCAGGTTTTCTCTAACCCACCGGTCAATTCTATCTAATTTCTTTTTCCAGGAGAGCAAATTTTCAGAGAAATGGCTTAGAATAACAAATAACGGGAAGATGAACGTCAACTAAAGAACATTTACTGTCAAAGTCTTTCACAGTTTTTACCACCGGAAATAAATAAGAGAAGACTCGGACATATACCCGATGGAAGACCTTTCCTTGGTATTTAAGAAAAGAATGAGATTCTTTTGTTAGAAATCCTTTGTCATAACTTCCTCTTGTACTCTATAACTCTATTAAGTTCCAGGAAAATGAACGAAGTCATATTACATAAGTAAATATAAGTCATACAGAAAGGCTTTCTCTATAATGCCCTGCTGTATAGTTACACAAAAAAATTAAGATACAAAAGTCTATAGTTTCCTAATCATTGAACAGTTGTATAGTCAGCCAAAAATAAGGCGGAAAGGTCTACATTTTCCTAATTAGTGAACAGTACAGACTAAAAACAAATCACAAAATTCATTTCCTGCCTGAAATGAGGCAGCCGCTATTTGAGTTACTAACTGTGATATGGCAGTTTAACCTCCAGCCTCATTAGCAATCCATCTTCAATATGTGAAACGAATTCGTATTCAGGTTCTTCATAAATGAATCCTACTAATTGGAGAAGATGAAAACGCAAAACACCTGAACAATAAACCTGTATAAAATCTATGAATGTTTGCAATGCCATAAAAATATCGGTAGCCTATTCGATATTCCTCTTGTTTATCGATAATTAACGGAGTTTCCATTACAGTAATGATGAACCACAAATCCTCTCTGAAAGCCGATTGATATATGAATTAATTCACTTTCCAATCCCACCATTTTGACTTTTCTCAGATAACAGACTTCAGCTTCAATCCTGAGAGATCAGATTAATTCGGATATATGACATTTCTCTTCAGACTTCAGCCAGCGGTTGCGTAATATTATAATACTCGAGATAAATCAGTCTGAGAGAGAGAGAGAGAGAGAGAGAGAGAGAGAGAGAGAGAGAGAGAGAGAGAGAGAGAGAGAGAGAGAGAGAGAGAGGTATTAAGAACAAAACTTAACCTTTACATTTTTTTATGAAAAGGATGAATTTCAAGCTGCAAAAGTAAGTAAAAAAACCTTATTAAGTCTCTCTCTCTCTCTCTCTCTCTCTCTCTCTCTCTCTCTCTCTCTCTCTCTCTCTCTCTCTCTCTCTCTGTTGTTATTATTACCACCTGCTGATACATTAAAGCCTCACAAGGCGTTAGAAAAATTTAAATAAATTGTTTGAAAGAATCAGCATAGACAGGCGAGAGTCAGTAGAGTAAAAATGCATTCTACGATGGAGCAAAGATTATAAAATAGTTTCCATATAAATACGGGACAACGAAATATAAATATAAAAAAAATTATCTTTGCATCCTCTTTCAGTACATCCATCTTAATTGCCTTGAAGGAGGGGCGTGATGAAAGGAAAAGGCGAGAAGCAATAAAAAGACAATTGAGTTAAGCCAAGGGAATTTGTAGGGATGGAGAGTAATGGTGAGAGGAAATGACTCAACCCAAAGAAAAAAAAAACAGAGACAAGGCTTGGTCTGCTGCAAGGAAGGAATATTATATGGAACTGAGTGAAATAAGAACAAGAGAGATAATGGAAACTTAGGACATAAAAGTGTTAATAAGTCGAAAGGTGATTTCCATTCAAATTTCCATCAAATAATTTACTTTTAAAAGGAATAAGGGATGCAATTAGAGAACAGGGGTACAATTTCTTTTAATGTCTTCAGGATTAGTTCTGGTACTTGATAGGGTTTCTACTGATATATATATATATATATATATATATATATATATATATATATATATATATATATATATATATATATATATATACATATATATATATATATATATATATATATATATATATATATATATATATATATATATATATATATATATATATATATATATATATATTATATATATACATACATACACACACATATATATGTGTGTGTTTGTATGCAAATGATTGATACCTACTGCCTAACAACGAACCTTCGGCAAATTTCACGGATCAGCGACGCAGTAGAAACTATCTTTTCAAATTCTTTCGATCTTTGGACATCTGAATTAAATGCTCCACCGACCAACCATATCGGGAGAAGACCAAAGAAATTCTTTCAATGATTTTCTTGTTAGAAGAGACATTTTTCCAAGTTTTCTTATCGCATTTCTTAAAGAAGTATGGACATGAAATAGACATTCTTTCTTTTTTCGCTTTATTTCCTTCCGTTCTTAGTAGGTGTCTAGAAAGTCCCTGAAATGAATAGAGAAAAGCTATGTAACATTTCCTCGATTTTATTTCTTTATATAATTTTTACCATTTCTAAGCTGGATAAATATTCTTTGGTCCTTTATTTCGAATTGACAGTAATCTTTAATTTGTTTAGCATATTAAAAATCAAAAAACCTTATATAAATAATTTATTTTACTCGATTTAGTAACACACATCAATCACACATACTTGCCTGTCGTTACCTGCGTGTACCGAGAATGCTCTATAAAACAATTTTTTTTCTTCCTTTAAAAATTATGGCTTAAGTCTCATGCATTAACCCTCATTTATGAGTATTAAAGAATCCTCTGTACGTACTGGGTTTCCTTGCGTTTTGTCCTTACTGCCTTATACTTTAAGATCAGTGTAGAATTCTAATAATTTTAACTTTTTATAAGACTTACTCACTTGTATATTCATGTATTCAATTTATCCCCCGCCAGTATAAACAGACATTCTCCTGTGAAATCTACTATTTACATAAAAACAGAACAGACATTCTCCTGTGAACACTATTCTTTCCATAAAAACAGAACAGACATTCTCCTATGAAATCTATTATAAAAACAGAACAGGCATTCCTACTATGAAAACTATTCTTTCCACAAAAACAGACCAGACATTCTCCTATGAAAACTATTCTTCACATAAAAACAGAACAGACATTCTCCTATGAAAACTATTCTTTCCATAAAAACAGACCAGACATTCTCCTATGAAAACTATTCTTCACATAAAAACAGAACAGACATTCTCCTATGAAAATTATTCTTCACATAAAAACAGAACAGACATTCTCCTATGAAAATTATTCTTCACATAAAAACAGAACAGACATTCTCCTATGAAAACTATTCTTTACATTAAAACAGAACGGACATTCTCATATGAAAACTATTCTTTACATAAAAAAACTATTCTTTCCATAAAAACAGAACAGACATTCTCCTATGAAATCTATTCTTTACTTAAAAACAGAACAGACATTCTCCTATGAACACTATTCTTTCCATAAAAACAGAACAGGCATTCTCCTATGAAAACTATTCTTTCCATAAAAACAGAACAGACATTCTCCTATGAAATCTATTCTTTGCTTAAAAACAGAACAGGCATTCTCCTATGAACACTATTCTTTCCATAAAAACAGAACAGACATTCTCCGATGAAAACTATTCTTTCCATAAAAACAGACATTCTACTATGAAAACTATTCTTTACACAGAAACAGAACAGGCATTCTCCTATGAAATTTATTCCTTACCGAAAAAACAGCTTATGTACGCGAATAACTCTATCAGGAATAGATCCAGAAAAGAAATGTGGTTGGGATTTAAGTAAGAGGGTGAATGGCCTCGTTAGTTATCCTTGCTTTAAATAGATTTCAAATTGGGGGAAAAAGCACCCCGCTTTTGGAAAGCCATTAAAGGGCTCGTTATCTTGTTGCTGTTATGAAAAATAATTCAATACTTGGTTAATTGGTTAAAATTGTAATATGTAGCAAAGTCTACATATTGAGTGCAATGGAGATTTATAGTCAATATGCCTAGAAAAACATAACAAACATATCCTATTAAACAGTATTGAATCTATAAGGTACACTTAATAATGTTGCCAGTATATAGGATTAATATTTTAGGAGAGAGAGAGAGAGAGAGAGAGAGAGAGAGAGAGAGAGAGAGAGAGAGAGAACGTGCGTGTGTGTGCGAGATTTAGGTACGATTGATGCATGGTTGAACGTTAGCCCCTAATTATGAATTTTTCCAGATATAAATTATATAAACACACACACTCACACGCGCACACACACTCACACGCGCATACACACACACACACACACACACACACACACACACACACACACACACACATATATATATATATATAGAATTGAATGCATGTGTACATGTTTCACAGAAACAAATTCCTACCACACATCGGGGCCGAACCCCGGTCTTTCAAGTGAGAGTCCAGGGATTTAGCGATTCGTCCGCACACTTAGGCAGGTCAATTACCTTTCTTGTTTGACCATACTATAAGTGCGTTGACAGAAAATACCGCTTAACCTATCATCCAATCCCAAAATACCCCAAAAATCTCAATTTCCACATTACAATATTCTAAATACAACAAAAATCTTGCTGTACGTCTCCAATTTGTACTGATTAAACTTATATATATATATATATATATATATATATATATATATATATATATATATATATATATATATATATATATATATATATATATATATATATATATATTTTTTTTTGGAGGGCGCCACTCCAGCTGAGATGTTCTCATCTTAGCAGTGTCGAGGAGGCTGGGAGATAGGCTGATACCACTGATCTCCTTGACAACAAGGGTATCAAGAAGGGATTAAGGGTCTGAGGAAGATGCGACCGTTCGTTGGGATCATCTCCTCATTTCCATTTGTAGAATTGGGGAAGGTCTGGGAATGGGCAGCCTCCTCATTTATATGTAAACAGTTTAGGTTTTTAGTTGCGTTCTCGTTGTTGTTATTTGGTTTTAGTTATCAGGTATTTTCTGTAAAAATGTCAGTTCTTTTAGTTGTTAGTCTGATGTAAATTCATTACACAAATACTATGTAAATAATAGATTTCACAGGAGAATGTATGTTTATAGTGGCGGAGGATAAACTGAATACATGAGTATGCAAGTGAGTAAATCTTATAAAAAGGTAAAATTATTAGAATGTATATATATATATATATATATATATATATATATATATATATATATATATATATATATATATATATATATGTGTGTGTGTGTGTGTGTGTGTGTGTATAATACATGTGTGTGTGTACAGGTACACACATTCTAAAACTGAAAAATTCAATGAAAAAAATATACTCATTGGTTCTGGAATAACATCCATCGGTAATCATGAATGATAAAAAAAAATCATTAGAAGGAGTCCTCGTCCCTTTTATAGGTTCGCAGAATTCTCCAGAGATGAAAGGTTCAAAAACTGGAACAGAAATTGAATTGAGGGTTCGAGTATGTTTTGAAGAACTACGCCGAGTTCTTCGGACCCGAATGTTTTTCTTCTTTTGCAAAGGGAATGGAAATATTTAGATTTGAAATTGAACTGCGCCTGTCAGGATGTTATTTCCTCTTCCTTTAGAAAAAAATAATTTTCTTTCCATTTCAAGAAAAAACACTTTCGGGTTAAAATCTGTTAAATTTTTTAATATTTCTTTCCTCTGACGGGAGCGATCAATTCTGATATCTCATATCAAAACTGAATAGCACATAAATGGCATATATTCTGTGATAAGAAAAAATTATTAAGAAACACATCACGTGATATGTATCTTTCCATGAAGTCTCAGTTAAGTACACAAAAGAAGGAAAATAACTCAAATTAACAGCTCTCTCTCTCTCTCTCTCTCTCTCTCTCTCTCTCTCTCTCTCTCTCTCTCTCTCTCTCTCTCTCTCTCTCCCCTTTCCTACGTTGTTTCCGATTGAATATGAACATATATTACTGATCACCATTTCATAAAAAAATGAATAAAAAAATGAACAAGTGTTTCGTAAATAAAAATTGAATAAAAGAAATTTCAATGCAAAAACACCCGTATGGAGAAGCAGGGAGAACTTAGACATTCATTTTCCCTTAGAATTAATTTAGGAACTGGTTCCTTATTCTCCACAGGCACCGTGACATAATTTCGAGAGGAATCTAATTAATTTGAGGTGAAAAACATCTTTCATCACCTGCCCAATAATGATTAGGCCACTTAACATTTGGGTACTTACGTAAGGAGAGAAAGTTCAAGGACGAAAGACTATTTTGAAGGGAAATCTGTTCCTTTTTTTAATTAACAGAACTTTCTGAAAAACTATTCCAAAATAATAATAATAATAATAATAATAATAATAATAATAATAATAATAATAATAATAATAATAATTATTATTATTATTATTAGTTATACAAATAAGTCAAAACATATATACAGAATTCAAGCATGGCAATACTAACAAAAATGAAATATCAATTCAACTCTAAACATGTAAAAAATGCGCCAAAGTTTCTTCGGCGCAATCGAGTTTTCTGTATAGATTATAATCAAGGCCACCGAAAATAGATTTATCTATCGGTGGTCTCAGTGTAATGCTGTATGAGCCGCGCCCCATGAAATTTTAACCAAGGCCTGGTGGTGGCCTGGCTTATATCGTTGCCAGAAGCACGATTATGGCTAATTTTAACCTTAAACAAAATAAACACTACTGAGGCTAGAGGGCTGCAATTTGGTATGCTTGATGACTGGGGGGTGGATGATCAACATACCAATTTGCAGCCCTCTAGCCTCAGCAGTTTTTAAGATCTGAGAGCGGACAGAAAAAAGTGCTGGCGGACAGACAAAGCCATCTCAATAGTTTTCTTTTACAGAAAACTAAAACCTTAACAGCGACATTTAAAGGTATTTATATCCTTACGGCAATTTAACCAACTGAAAAATACGGACACAAAATCACTCTGTATTAGTTACATTTAACAAGTTATTGCATTGGTTCACTTTACTTTTTTTTTTAAGGTGAAATCTCAATTTGTATGTCTAATTTCTACTCTTTTGTTGAGCAGATTATCATATTGCTTTTACGGTTTACTGTGGTGAGTATGCGTTTCCTTGAAAAAATGTAATTCCTCTTTTTGCCGGTGTTATTTTCTTGTATTTTCGTCATTGTTTATAACAAGGAAAGAAAACAAAAGTGTATTTACATATTATATCAAGCATTGGTTATATTCCGTGTGCAGAACTATTACTTTTAATGAGTATTTTAGTTTTCTGTAAAAGACAACGATTCTGCCAGCTTTGTCTGCCCGTCCACACTTTTTCATGTTCGCCCTCAGATCTTAAGAACTACTGAGGCCAGAGGGCTACAAATTGGTATGTTGATCATCCACCCTCCCGTCATCAAACATACCAAATTGCAGCCCTCTAGCCTCAGTAGTTTTTTTTTTTTTATTTAAGGATAAAGTTAGCCACAATCGTGCATCTGGCAACGATATAGGAAAGGCCGCCACAGGACCGTGGTCAAGGATTCTTGGGTCGCGGCTCATGCAGCATTATACCAAGACCACCCAAAGACAGATCTATTCTCGGTGGCCTTGATTAAACGCTGTACAGAAAACTCGATTGCGCTGAATTTACTTGGGGGCATTTTTTACTTGTTTTGTTTTCTAAATAAGATGACGGATTTGTATCTTCCAATTCACTTCCACTCATTAACACGATAATCATATTCTTGTAAAACAATCAACACAGTCTCTCTGATGACCCCACTGAACGCACTGTGTTGCCAAAATTAAATAAACGATTAAACGAATTACGAGGAAATATAAAGCCATTTTTTCTGCACGAGCCAAATCTTTTGTGATCTCGTTCACGTTATTCGTTTCAGCTTTATTGGCCCTAACGAGGTGTCACTTAGCGATGGAATAAAATAACATTTAATCGAGAAGTGAGTTATGTAATCGAGACGTGAATTATTTGGCCGATTAGCGATGTAAAACACCGAGCAGGTTTAAGTGACTTTCATTAAATATAGAATAGCTGGTTATTGGGTGTTTTATACTTTCATTGTCAGGGCTGTTCGTTGCTTTGGGATATGCAATGCTGCTGTATAATGTTAGTCAGTATGATGTATTGCTGTATACGACGGTAAAGAGGTGGTGGTGATTACAATGACCACAGCTGTTCCCGAAATGCGGTATATGCAAGGTCGTTTAGAGAATTTTTGGTAATGTGAATGTATTGGGATACTGACATTAAGATATATATGTATAAGATATATATATATATATATATATATATATATATATATATATATATATATATATATATATGTATATATATTATACTGTATACATATATATATATATACATATGTATATATATTACTGTATATATATATATATATATAATATATATATATATATATATATATATATATATATATATATATATATATATATATATATATATATATATATATATATATATATATATATATATATATACACACACACATACATAAAATAAACATCGAGAGAAACAATACCAAGTTTCAGGATCTATTCACCAGGTACAATAAACGCCGCGGCAGTGGTCTCCGGGGAGTGTGCCATTGCTACCGGGAATAAAGATTTAGAACGGCCGCGTAAAAGCATTGGAATCCTATTACAAGAGAAGAACTTGAGTTTATGCGTTTTCGGTGCTCCCAATGTCCTTCGGAGGAAGAAGAAGAACATTCGCTGCTACAATGGCATTACTTGATGTAATTGTGTATATTTATTTTATTTATATATTGGCGTTGGTGTTTACTTTTTAGCTTATTGTCCAGGAAATTTACTGAAATCATTTTATTGGTTCTTGTGAATGGCAGCAAATGTCGTAAAAATGATTTTTGGGGGTATTTGGGACAAATTTAATGAAGATAATTTTTTATAAGTTTATCTTAATTGTTTCATTATTGAGATATCAGTATATAGCGAATATAAATAATACTAAAATGAGTAGTTTTAGTATTAGTATTATTGATGAAAAACTATTACTTTGTAAATTATGATGCCAGTTACAGAATACATCTACGATGGAAGTTGACCCAGCCAAAGAAAAAATAAATAAATAAAAGGTATGAAAAATATCACATTTATCAACGATTACACAATATTCTTTCCGTTATTAATTAAAAGTAAAGGGCCGAAAGACCCTTATATCGTCCAATTAGTTTTGTAGAAGCGGCAAAATATGATTGCTTTTTCAGTATAGCAGTTATTAATTTTCTCTCTACGTATTTTGCAAATAAAACGTAATATTTTTTCGTTTGTAACTTATGAAAGGAACTAACGCAATTCTGTGATATTCATGAAACTCGAATATGTTGAATTTATATTGCATCGTGCAGGTAAAAGATATGCTTTCATATTTCCAGCATCATGAAACTGGAATCGATAAATCTCTTCAAAATCACCTTAACTGTATTAGGAAGAAATTTTCTGTGTTAATAAACTTAATTTTTTTTGTAATAAATCTGGCTTCCCTTCCAACTGTCCTCCATCGCTTCAGTGGAACAAAGTGTAAAGTTTAGTTTTAAAATTCGTGAGTCTTTTTTTTAAATTTTTTAGTAGCCTAGGCTATCGTCAGGGGAAAAATGATCATTGTTAATTATATATTCATACCAATTTTCAAGTATTTACCAATTTTGACTGTTTAAGAAGGGTTCTATTACAATTATTTTTTGATCAATCGATTCACAAAAAAATAGAAAAGGTATATTGGAATTCTTCAGGATTATAATGTGAATCGCATAGTACATATAAGAACAAACAGGAACTGGTTTCATTAGAGAACAACGCGCAGAACAACTGAATATATTTCCTCAACCACGAAGACTGTGATCTGCATACTAAAACGTACCTAAAAGAGAGAGAGAGAGAGAGAGAGAGAGAGAGAGAGAGAGAGAGAGAGAGAGAGAGAGAGAGAGAGAGAGAGGAGGTAGTTGGGCGGGTGGGGGGTTGGGAGGTTGGAGAAAAGGCACCAAGACTACTTGAGACGATAATTCTGTTACCTGAGAGAGATGAGAATGCATATCTTGGAACACGGACTTTGCTTCAGGAAATTGGACCATATCCGAATCCAGTGAAATTTAGATTACAATTTCCTCTCCAGAAAGTAAAGGAGAAAACTCTCGCTTTTACGTAGTATCAGTTTGGGTAAGAGAGAACAAGAACTTACGTAAAGACATTTTTTTTTTTTGTGCTGGAACTAACTACATAGAGGTTTTATATACTACATTAGCATATTTTTGCATTATGCAATTATGCATTTTATGCAGGATTGCTGTGAATGGGAAAAAGGATGTAATGATAATTTTCTTTCACCCATATATTAGTTGATCAGTTTACAGGAAACGAATAACATTTAAGACATTATACTTTATATCCAAAACTCAGTTGGATACAATATATATATATATATATATATATATATATATATATATATATATATATATATATATATATATATATATATATATATATATATATATGTAATGTTGATAGTATTAGTGAGGTCTGTTAATAATGATTTTATGTCAATACATAGCACATAATTGAAGGAAGTATTTGAATTAATTTCGCATGGCTTTTTTGCATCTGCTATCTGTTCAAAGCTTATATTAAGTCCTTTTTGCATGTATTTTGTTTCACGTTGTCAGTTATACAGGGAAAACAATCAGTTTTTACAATTCAGGCTCTTCTGTTGGACCATATTTTTCATAATTCCAGCTAAAATCCGTTTCCACTGACTTTCTACGAATGGATTAATAACTGTAGATGGTGATTTAAAAAACACTGGTTTCCAAATGATTATCTTTACTTATATCTTCTTGAATTTTTTATAATTTTTTGTTTTGTTTTATAATTCTATTCATTGATGAAACGCGATGATATCAACCGTAAAATCATTGAAATAAACCTAATGGAATATGATATTCCTTCACTGTCAGGAGTTTGACGAAGGAGTCCTCCATTACTCAACCTGTATCAAATGATACACGAAGGTTTACAGAGAACAGAAATCTGATAATACCACCAGGCATATTGCTTAGCAGACCTTGAGCTCTTCCTGTAACATAAACATATAAAACAATTAACTATAATTTTCTTATGAACTATCAACTTATTTCCTAACATACATCATGAGACCAAATTATATTCATTTTGAGAGAGCGACCTTTTAGAGTTATTGTATGTCTGAGGGTTATGGTGTCAATGTCGCTTCATCAGTCCAGGATATACGTTCTTTGATGTTCTTAAGAGTATTAGAGAGATTTTTGCTTCCTGATATATTTTCTTTGCATCGTTTCCTCTTTGCTTCACATAATCTTTCCTAATGGTTCAGACTTTGTTTTCCAGAGTGTAGTTTTCTCTCGGCTTGGAAGCAAGAAGATACACGTCTTACTTTAAATATAAATTATATATATATATATATATATATATATATATATATATATATATATATATATATATATATAATGTATATATAAATATCATTCACTAAACGCACATATAGACATTTTACATAACGACGAATATGTATACAAGTATGTGATGCCTAGAAACCTTTTAAAAAATAGAACATATGAACGAACTGATCCAGAATAAACAGATGTGGGAGACATATTTTTCCTTCCATTGACAGCTTCATAAACAATATATCACGAAAACACTCGTCAACGTCTTGCGATATTCAGAAATCTCCTCCGAGATATTTCGAGACACGGGGATATATTTACCCCAGTCTTGAACTCACGACACTACAACTATTAATATCTGGAAAACAGTACAATCCAGACACGTGTATTATCTCATGGAACAAAAGAAACAGTCTCGCCTGAACAATGAGCTCTGTTTCCTAATGGCGTGATAATCTGCCGCAAATTTTATGGTTATTTAAACCACTTTTTTACGACGATTGTCCTCTTTCTTGTTCTTTTTTTTTATTTCTCGTAATTGTCTAAACAAACGATAATATGTACACAATCAGTTTTAATTAATGAAGTTTTAGTTCAGATAAATCTTTCAGTAAAACAGAAACTTTTCATGGAAAAATTTCTACCTTCATCGTCGATTGTAGTTTTCTGTCCATTCCGCATTTGTTTAAGTTCTCTTTCTCTCATTTTTATATATATATATATATATATATATATATATATATATATATATATATATATATATATATATATATATATGTATATATATTAAGAGAAAAGGAGAGAAGAAGAAAACACAGAAATCAAGGCTTTTAATAGCTCAAACTGGAAGGAATATTTTCCATCTTTACTATGTATGCTATGTAACAATCCCCAAATCTCCCTATTTGGACGAACCTCCCATAAAGAGGGATTTTCATATCACTAACACCACAACACCTCCCCTAAGGTCACTGAACACCGTAGTTTCCCCTCCTAGGAAAATGATTAATTAGTTATGATGCATTCTCTTCAGATCATCATTACTTCCATAATGGCTCATTACTGGCTCAGTATTCCACTAATCCCTGTCCCGCTCTTTAACAAATATTTTTCGGCTTATGAAAGTGATGTGAGTACTTCTTCGTCATGACATTTGTACTGAGTCTTCGTTGCTGTAACTAAGATCTAGAGCTTGGCTGCTACGTCCTAGTACATTTATTTTTCATCATTAAATTACATTTTTCCTTCAATGAATGAAAATTTGCCTTTTCAGCGACTTTCAATAGATAAAAAATCTAATCTGAATTATGTCATGAACATTCTGATTTCCTATGACTGATATGATGTTAGTTATTTCTTAGCCTGTTTTTTGGTAGAAGTGTGAAAGTTGTATGGGAAAGAGTTTTTGGAAAACTACTGAAGTTAGTACTGAATGCACGATGGTGAAGAAAAATCAAATCAGTATCTTTATTCGATATTTACTGCAGTTAAAAATATGAACTGTATGTGTATAAGCACCTCTATATATTGATTTAACCAAAATGATGCCAAAACTTTATCCAATAACATTACAATTTCTTCATCGTCAGGGGATCGCTCATTCCTCGGAAGGACAAAATAAAGAACAGAATCTTCCCTGAATCTGAAATCTTTATCTGTCGGGAGAAAAAATGACTTGTAATAGATAACGTTCTCCTATTTTCCGAACTTGTCTTCTTCTTTACACTTGGGAAATCATTTTGGACGAGGCAACCTCAGTAAAAAAAAAAAAAAAAAAAAAGAGAAACTATTGTAAGACTTACGGACTTCAACTCATTTGTGAGGATTATGGCTCTCTCTCTCTCTCTCTCTCTCTCTCTCTCTCTCTCTCTCTCTCTCTCTCTCTCTCTCTCTCTCTCTCTCATAAAATGAAAGAAAATTGTTCAAATAATTCCTTGGAATACAGGTATTTTGAGAAGCAGTAACTGAGGAATACATAATAAGAATTATGGAAGACCTAATACGAAGTATAGAAGACAATACAAATTATAGATGAAAATCCGAATTATAAAAGGTTAAAACTGACTGCTGATTTGATATGCATCATGGCAGATTTTATCTTTTTAATACGGAAAATTCGTATGATTTTAAAATGTTGTTTCCTGCCATCTTTGTTCTCTCCACGAATACTAAATGAATAATCAACTACATGAGAAATATTATTGGTCTTCTAAGCATAAATGTAACCCACTTTTCCCAGGTTCATCTTCTCAGGATAAATTCCTGAAGCATTGTTTTTTTATCGTGACACAGATATCCACACTAATTAAGTATATACCAAGACCAGATTACACACTCGCCTAAATCTCCCTAATTCTCGTGCCTTCTTGATTAAAAATATGATACCCTGATGGAGTCTAGAGAGAAAAGAAGAATCTCGAGGCCTTCCAAAGAGTTCGAGCTTTTAGCAGCTAATGGAAGGCAACTGACTTCTCCCCACATCTCGTCTGTTTGCCTGGATCAAACAGCCTGATTGAAATACACTCTGGACATATCTTGGGAGTGTGTGAGTGTGTGTGTGTGTGTGTGTGCGTGTGTTTGTGTTGAGAGAGAGAGAGAGAGAGAGAGAGAGAGAGAGAGAGAGAGAGAGAGAGAGAGAGAGAGAGAGAGAGAGATCATAAATGTTATATATAATCAAGAAGAATGAGATAAAAAAATTTTAAATATATATATATATATATGTGTGTGTGTATAATATATATATATATATATATATATATATATATATATATATATATATATATATATATATATATATATACATATACATATACATATACAGTATATATATATATATATATATATATATATATATATATATATA
>NC_089780.1:19460165-19475165 GCF_040412425.1 Macrobrachium rosenbergii
GCCAGTAACACAAGCATATATAATGTGGAGTAGACAATTACCTTTACAAAAGATGGTTTGTTCTACATTCAGTGTTAAACAGAAATATATTTTTTTTTTTACCAATGCGGTTTTTTTTGTTAACCCAGAAATATGATTTTTGAGGAAGGCGCAAACAGAGCTTTATGCTACGAAGCATAATTTAAAATGTAATTAGGTTTAATATCTATATATTACGGCTTTTGAGAAAATAAATACTATGTTAACTTTCTGCTCAAATTTGAAATAGGACTAATATCTTGACTTTTGAGAGAGTAAATATTTTTACTTTAATGCTTTCAAAACGTTTCCAGTTTATCCTTACTTATTATGATTTCTGCAGGCTTAAAAATTATTATATTGCATGTTTTTTTCTGTCCTTTACACTTTCTAGCTAGTATTTATTATATGGTAAGTCCTCACGTGAAAGTAAAAGGAGGTGGTACCAAGACATTCAACTTTTATTCCAAAGCCATTTTCAGAGTACCCTGAAGATGACTTTGGAACAAAAGTTGAAAGTCTTGGTACCATTTCCTTTTATTTTCATTCGAGAACTTATTGCATACCTCATCCAAGGGAACATTGTGGAAATACAAGACTAGTATTTATTAGTTTAATCTTTGGCTTCTTATGTAAACAACATAAGCTCCAATTGTACGTTCCATTACTTCAGCGGAATTACTTTTCCTCTCAAATTTCCACCACGAATACAAAATTTTCCCCAAAAGGAATCATCAGCACTTCAAACGCTGTAGCATAAAAGTAATACCTTACCAATACATAGTTGCTATTTCCTAGATAACCTATATCCTCTCTCTGCTTGACGCTTAACCTTTGTAACACGTAAAAGACGGGGAGGGGACGAGTATTTCAACTGAGAGGGATAAAAGACAACCGGAATAAAAGCCATAAAAAAGTCAAAGGGGGGAAATAGTAGGGAGATTAAAATGCCAACTTTTAAATTGTATTTAGATCTACGGCGAACTCAAGAGGGAAGGGGAAAAGTCGATGTACATTTACAGGGTTGTGTAGAGGAAAACTGTGTCATTACAATACTATGTTGTTGAGTATTTTAGACATTGTTTGGTGAATTTTGCCGTTAATCGGTAGTGAAAACAGAAGAAAATGAATTTGTATAAATGTATAACTAGTATAGGTGTTTATTCATTTTCATTTTCGAGGATACAAGCGCTTAAGGGTACAAGTTAATGAAGATTTTTTATAATTTTTCATTCGAAAAAGTTGATGTTTTTTGATGAATTTATTCCCTTTTCTTTTTTTTCAGTGATATCATAATTGAAAAATAGAAAAAACGAATAAATTCCGGAAGTCTTACTTTACCGATGAAGTGGAATAAATACCAAATGCAGTTTAACATTATGTCATGCATTTCCGTAATGCAATATGTATAATTTACAGAACTTTTCTTAAGTCTATGTACGTACTATACAAATCATATTGACTGTTGCATATTTAAAAACTTCCTAGTTTCTTTAGTAATTTTCTAAAACTGTATAGCTTGGCACCGTTAAGTAACCTTGGGCCCTCCAATTCATGTACCTCTTACATGAAACTTTAAATACCGACCTAATTAGCTTGCTCTTTCTAAGTGTGTCAATTGATTTACCAACTACGTATAATGCTCCTACACGTTCCTTGGTGCTATAAATCAGATTTTATCATTAACGTTTTCCTTTCGTGCAAAGGTATCCATCTATTTTTAATAAGGCTTTTTTTTCAGGTAACTTTCGTATATTTTTTTCTAGTCGTCATGCATGACAGCTAGCGATCACAATCATAACTGAATTTCGTGAATATTACAAAAAGTAATATATATCTTCATCAAGTGTATTTTGAAATTATAATTAAAACAAATTTTTCTTCTTCAAGTGCATTTGGAAATCATAGTTAAAAAATTAGGTTTTATCTGCACTATCATTTTAAGCTCCTGTCCTTAAATATTTAAAGCAATCATGCAAATAACATCAACATATCTAAATCTAAATCTTAAATTCGAAATGATTCAAAGATTTGGCTAAGTTAATTCATTCATTTTCTATTAATTCTTCAGACTCCCCTTCCAATATGAACACTGTTTATTATTGCTCCCATCACGAAATTAATCATTAATCTGTTACATTTAATCAGTCATCAAATGCACTTCCTAAACCAGCCATAAATGAAATGAATTTCAATTGCAATTTCCTGTAGCATTCGGATTAGTGCTCTCTCCTTTGTAAGGATTGAGAGGTACGACAGAAATCAGCAAATGGCATGAGAGAGAGAGAGAGAGAGAGAGAGAGAGAGAGAGAGAGAGAGAGAGAGAGCTTTGAGTTACGCCATATTACCTGTGAATGATGGTTTTGGTAGATGACTGAAGTGTTAGTGTTGCTAAATAATCTAAATTTTAAACAGCAGCAAGCAAAAAAATTGGTATATATACATATATATGTATATATTCATGTATGCATATATATGTATACATACACACACACACACACACATATATATATATATATATATATATATATATATATATATATATATTATATATTATATATATATATATATATATATATATATATATATATATATATATATATATATATATATATATATATATATATATATATATATATATATATATATATATATATATATACTGTACATGCGTATGCATGTATGTATGTATGTATACAAACGCCTGCAGCAACATATGAAAACAAAAGCACAACAAAATTTGCAGATTTGTTAACAGAAATTGAGGTAATTCTTTGAAAGCAAAACTTTAAAATATATTCTCCCACTGGATATATATAGTATTTTAATGTTTCAGTCGTTATTAAATAGAGAGAGTAAACTAAAAACTCTAAAAACTTTCTGATTAAATCTGTCTACTTCTTATGGGGTAAAACGTTAATTTTAAGAACCCAATGTTTCGGAAAATAATTTTCGTTGTGATATTCTTTGTTTTCTTTACCGAAATAAAAAGATGTCTTATTTAATTTTTTCTTAAAAACTATTCTTCCTAATAAATAGAATATTGATAATTAAACAGTTACAAAAGGTGCACTGAATCTACAGACATACCACAAAGTAATATTTATAAGGCACCATTACGTCTAACTTGCTATATCCAAAATTTGTTCAGATTGACTCAGATAAACATTGTACTTCGTATTTAAACTTCAAAACTTAGAAAGTAGAGCTGTATTTTACCTACTGTTTGTTTAGTAGAATCGCATAAAGAGTTATCAATTTTGTCTAGTGTTTATCACGATGTTGATATATGAGTTTAGCTATTTTTAATATTTCAAAGATATATGACTCTTTTCTTGAAATTAGTTTGTGGAAAATACAGATGATTCAGATTTCGTATGAGTTACTTGGTTAAGACAAATATGATATAAAACTACAGTATAATTCTTAAAATTGAAAACCGTTTGGTTATGACTGCATTCCCTAAATACAAACACGTGCAACATTACATTACGAAAACACCACTCAAATGATTCCTTTGTTAATTCGTCATGCACTTAACTGCGTATTTACTTAGAAGATTCTTTTGGTTCTTCCTCTGTGAAGTCTTAGCATAAAACCTAATCCCTCTTTGTCAAAATAACTGTCTGAGGGATGCAGATTTATACGACCTCTGATGCACCTCAAAGGACAGCGTAAACAGAGCGCGGGCTCTTTGTCTTGATCATAATGGATGGAGTGAGCACTTTGTTGCAGCTTCATACTGGAGAAAGGAAGTCATCCTTTTTCATGTGAACTGTCTTTCAACACGGGTAATTCTTACACTCGAATATCTAGTGTATTTTGTGGAGACACCACACAAGCAGACAGGGACACATACGCATATATATATATATATATATATATATATATATATATATATATATATATATATATATATATATATATATATATATATATATATATATATATATATATATATATATATATATATATATATATATAAAGTAAATGTGAGTGCATGTGTTTAAGAGCAAATTTGTATGCTTACTCAATCATATATTCTTGAATATATAGCATTCAAAAACAAAACATCTTTAACTTACTTATATAATACAAAATTAAATAAGACTAATTTGGAAATATGTTATGATTTTCCACTAGGGAAACACTGGGCTATCCCTTATTTATTCCTTATTACTTAGGTGTTATCATTAATAAACCTATTACCTTTCTCATTTTGGGAATTCAGGACATCAACCAAATTAACGGTCCGTACCGAAACAAAAAGCAAAGTCAAGCTAACCTCCCAATGTTGTTCTAAGGACGACAGGCGCGAGACAAACCCATCACCAAATCCGGGATTTCAATGTGCCACAAAATATAACCGATACAGAGGAGAGGGGAAAAAAAAAAACAGAATTGAGAGATTCTGACACGTCCGGACAACTTCCTTCACTCTCCCTTTTAAATCCTGTCAATATTTCACGGCCGATAACAGCGGTAGAATTCCCACGTATTTTGTAAGTGGGTGTAGAGGTCCATTTACGGTTGCCAGAATGTAGGCAGTTTCGAATTTTATGGGGGTATATATTTTCACGATAGAGTCAGGTATTTATTTTCAGTACACGTATTATTTTGTCTAGGGTTGTTGATATTTGTTAGCAAATGATGAGTTTTTCTAGAACAGTTTTGTTTATACTTTACTACACAAATACTATAGTTTAAGAAAATTTGTTTGATCTTTCTATATAAATATTAAACCTTGATGTGGAGTATTTAAAGAATAATATACTCTTAAGAATTTTTTTATATTTTGCTATGTAAATATTAACCCTTAAATATGGTGTACTGAAAGAATATTTCTCTTTATATTTTACTACAAAAATACTACACATTAAGAATAATTTCGTTTTTATTTCAATAAACAAATAACACACCTTGATCTGTTGTACATGTTCTATGATATGGATCAGAAATCCATCCAGTATCATTTTCAGTTATATCCAAAAAATGGAAAAATGTTTTGTGACAAAGTAACAGAAATATGTGACGCTGAAGAATTTGTATTGTTTTCATGTTAAGTTCCGACACGTGGCTGTAGCAATTGTCTATAGAGTTACAAAGCATTTTGATGACTCAGGTAAGGATGGTTGGTCTCCTTTTCAACCCCACTTCTCTCTCTCTCTCTCTCTCTCTCTCTCTCTCTCTCTCTCTCTCTCTCTCTCTCTCTCTCTCTCTCTCTCACTTTTATTGGAATTTGGCCCAGATGATTTTCCATATTTCTCCCTATCATCTATGGGAGAAATTCAACTTTGTTGAGTGCATTCATGTTGTCTCTCTCTCTCTCTCTCTCTCTCTCTCTCTCTCTCTCTCTCTCTCTCTCTCTCTCTCTCTCGTTGGTATTTGACCCATATGACTTTCCTGATATCTCCCTGTCATTTATGGGAGAAATCTTATTTTGCCGAGTGTATCCATGTTGGCTCTCTCTCTCTCTCTCTCTCTCTCTCTCTCTGTTATTGGAATTTGGCTCAGATGATCTCTTAGATTTCTCCCTATCATTTACGCTGAGTGTATTCATGTTAGTGCTCTCTCTCTCTCTCTCTCTCTCTCTCTCTCTCTCTCTCTCTCTCTCTCTCTCTCTCTCTCTCTCTCTGGGATTTGGCCCAGATGATATTCTAGATTTCTCCTTATTATCTATGCGAGAAATTTAATTTCGTTGTTTGTATTTATATTGGTTTTCTCTTATTGCGGAGGGCCACAGAAAGTCGTTGGTACCGGAAGTTATTTGCAAAGTTTATTATTTTATTATTTTTTTTATTTCATTAAGAAAAAATTATCTCTCGCAATTCAAAAATTCCACAAATTTCCAAGTCTTATAAAGACTGAAACGAAGAAATTAGAAACTAATTTGTCGTAATTATTTATGACATAACTTTTTAATAAGATGGATAAACATCATCTCTTATTCCTAAGTAAATTATATTTTAATATTCTGAAAATAGTTTTGAGAGCCAAAATGTTGCTTATTTTCAGCCTTTTGATTTAATTCGTTTCTTTTAAATATGATCTACCACAGGGAAGTGGACCCACAAGTGTAAAAACTGCAAAAATTTTTGGAGGACGAAAATAATTAATAAAATGTGTCTCATAATTATCATCATTTTCAGCCTTTTTATTCAAATCCGTTTTTAAATAAATTCCACAAGAAAATCGCTTATTCTGATCACAGGGAGGTGGAGCCACAAGCGTAAAAATTGCAAAAATTTTTGGAGGGCGAAAATAATGGATAAAATGTGTCTCATAATTATTAAAATTTTCAGCCTTTTTATTTAATTCCGTTTTTAAATAAATTCCGTAAGAAAATCGCTTATTCTGATCACAGGGAAGTGGAACCACAAGTGTACAAATTGTAAACATTTTTGGAGGGCGAAAATAATGAATAAAATGTGTCTCATAATTATTAACATTTTTAGCCTTTTTATTCAATTCCGTTTTTCAATAAATTCTGCAAGAAAATCCCTTATTCTGACCACAGGGAAGTGGAACCACAAGTGTACAAATTGCAAAAATTTTTGGAGGGCGAAAATAATTAATAAAATGTCTCATAATTACCATAATTTTCAGCCTTTTTTATTTAATTCCGTTTCAATAAATTCCGTAAGAAAATCGATTATTCTGATCACAGGGAAGTGGAGCCACAAGTGTACAAATTGCAAAAATTTTTGGAGGGCGAAAATAATGAATAAAATGTGTCTCATAATTATTAACATTTTTAGCCTTTTTATTCAATTCCGTTTTTCAATAAATTCCGCAAGAAGATCGCTTATTCTGACCACAGCGAAGTGGAACCACAAGTGTACAAATTGCAAAAATTTTTGGAGGGCGAAAATAATTAATAAGATGTCTCACAATTATCATAATTTTCAGTCTTTTTTTAATTAATTCCGTTTTTAAATAAATTCTGCAAGAAAATCGGTTATTCTGACCACAGGGAAGTGGAACCGCAAGTGTACAAATTGCAAAAATTTTTGGAGGGCGAAAATAATTAATAAGATGTCTCACAATTATCATAATTTTCAGCCTATTTTTTTTATTTAATTCCGTTTTTCAATAAATTCCGCAAAAAAATAGCTTATTCTGACCACAGGGAAGTGGAACCACAAGTGTACAAATTGCACCTATAGCGTTCTCCAATAAAACCACGAGGACGCTGCTCACTTCGGCTGGACAATCGTCATCCACAGAGTGGACAAAACTCGAGGGCCCTTGTTCCTTGTTTTGCTTTGATGTGGCGACGGATCAAAGTTTTCCCATTTATTTTTTCATACTCTCTCTTTCCTCCTCGCCTGCAGGGAATATCGCTTTCGCTTTGCTTATGTTCATTGTATTTATTTATCCCTGAAAGGGATTGAATACGCGGATATCTGTAAATCCTTCGTGATGCTAGTTATTGGATACGGTCGTAAAATCAGTTAAAAAAAATTATTCGTTCTTTTTTTCCACTTCAGTACGGTTAAAATTTCGCTGAATGCTGTGAAACAAATTTATTTCAGAATTTCTCCTTTCTCCCCATATTCTTATGTTACCAGTCAGGTCCATAATTTATATTTTCTGTTTCATTTCCATTTTTTCTTATTAAACTGAATAAATTTCAGGTTCCTAGTCACCTGCAATGAGGTGTCTTCACTGCTTGGAATGCCTCAAATAAAATGAAAATCATAAAAAAAGTAAACTTCAACAGATGATATTTTATTTATTTACAATGTATCGAATGGGAGCAAATAAAAACTCTTTTATGGTTAAGTACAGTATATGAATAAGACTTCCAAGGCCACAGGGAAAAAGTATCCACGAACATAAGGCCTTAGTTACAACCTAAAGATGCGAATACAAAGAAAAATAAGGCTGAGTTTCAACAGAAATACAGATTCACTGCCTCACATGTCGAGCTATACCCATTCGAAAATAATGAGCAAATAAATAAATCGTTTAAAACTTCGATAAAAACAAACACGCTCGCTTGCGACTTCTGTAAAGTTGTTCTAGTTTCATAACGGAGGATACTCTCTCTCTCTCTCTCTCTCTCTCTCTCTCTCTCTCTCTCTCTCTCTCTCTCTCTCTCTCTCTCTCTCTCTCTCTGTCTCATTTTATGACTTACATGGGAAAAATACACGAAAAGTAATAATATTTTTTTTTATAGATTGACCTACAAGACAGTGTTGATCTGTTATCATGGTCATAAGCTGATATTCACGAATGCTCAAAAAAAATATACATAAATAATTTACATTTTTTACGAAAATATATAAATAGTGAAAGAAACCTACACTACACCGGAGACGTTTCCGATAAAATCTGATTAATGGAAGCATTTTCGTATCAAGGATCTCAAGGACTGCTAATACATCAGTTGGGCTAATTTGGACGGAGGTTTGACCTTAATGGGAGAGAGGCATGGTCAGCAGGTAAGTGATCCGTTACAGTATCACGCTAAAGATATTAATTTCAACTCTTTATTAAATACCATAATATATATATATATATATATATATATATATATATATATATATATATATATATATATATATATATATATATATATATATATATATATATATATATATATATATATATATATATATATATATATACAGGAGGTGTTTCAAAATTAGAGCTCCCCTCTACAGCATAAACTAAAATTGATATGGGCAAAAACAAAAGTAATTCAGAGCAGGTATTTATTTAAGTTTCTTTCTGGGTATTTAATATTTTGTGTGGCCTCCATCTGCCTGTACCACAGCCTGCATTCTTGAGGGGTATGATTTCAGCAAATCGCAAAAAAGCTGAGACTCACTCCATTTCCCTGAGCACTTCGGTCACCTCTCTTCGCAGGTCGTCGAGGCTTGGTATACTATCATAGTTCACTGTGCGCGCTTCAACACGAACCTTTAAGATACTACCAATGTTTTCACACACATTAAAGCCTGGGGAGCTACCTGGAAATTCACTTGATGAGAAGAAATCGATACCACTGTTTCAAAGCAGGTACAGTGTCTGAAGAGCCTTGAAACATGGTGCCTTATCATGCAAAAATGTGGCTTCTTCAACAGATAATACATTTTCAGGATCTTTGAGGAAAGGAAATACTCCACCAGTAAGCACAGCTTCTCTGAAGTATTCGCCATTCCATGACTGCCCTTTTTCTTTGATGATCCACATTAACCGTTTGGCTGTGTAACAGAGAAAAATTCCCAAACATTCAGGAAATTTCACAACTTGGCGATAGCGCACGTCACCGCTGATATCATCCAACTTTGCAGCCCAAATGATGTCATTTTTATGATTTGGCTTCCTGACTGTGTAAATGAAGAATTCATCTGATGCAGCAACATGGAGAAAGTCAGCTTCATCCCAATCTTTAAGAAATGAACCACAAAACCATGCACGGTCTTCTCTCTGTTGCTGAGTGATGTTGGGCTTGCTGATAGTATGGAATGGCTTGATACCAGATTTTTTCAACTCACGATATACAGCACTATAACTTCTCTTTTTGTTTCTTTTTGTTTCTAGTTCAAGTGCCAATTTACGTAAAGAATTTTTTGGTCTACCCACTGCCTCAGCTATGATGTCTCTTGAATCCTGAGAAAGGACTTCAGGCCTTCCAAGATTCTCATGCTTTTCGCGATGACAATCATAAGGATTTTTGTTCCAGTTTCTTTTAACAAAGGATTCATCTCTTTTAATGTATTTAGCTATCCAGGAACGTGAAATGAAGGATGCGCCAGCATCCCTGGCCTCTCTGAAGGTTATAGACCGGATTCGGTCAATCCATCTGATTTCCTCCGAGTCATTAGCCATGGCTGTATCTAACTTCGTCACTCAGTCTGAAAATACAAGAAATTTAAGGTGAAAAATAGCTTAATAGAAACTTAAAATAATGTACTTGGAGATAGGCTACAGCAGAAAACTTCATAACTTTCCATTTGTTCTGGGGGGAGGGCCTCTAATTTCAGAAACACTTGGTATATATATATATATATATATATATATATATATATATATATATATATATATATATATATATATATATATATATATATATATATATATATATATATATATATATATATATATATATATATAACTCATAGGCGTCAGGAAAGGCACTCAGTACAGCTGATAGTTTATTCCTAATGCCGACGTTTCACAACTACATTGTTGCATTTTCAAGGCTGAAATACAGCGAGGTGACTCAATAATTAATCATAAAAACATTTATTACAACAGCAAATTAAAAACACTACAGTATTGTCTCTTTTAAAATGCTAATTTTTAAAAAACATATCATAGGCACCATGACACTAAAAGAAGGACCTACCCATTGTCATGGTGCCTCTGATATTTTTAAAAGAATTAGCATTTTAAATGAGACAATACTGTAGTGTTTTTAATCAGTTGTTGTAATAAATGTTTTATGATTAATTATTGAGTCAGCTCTGTATTTCAGCCTTGAAAATGCAACAATGTAGTTGTGAAACGTCGGCATTAGGAATAAACTATCAACTGTATTGAGTGCCTTTCCTAGACGCCTACGAGTTATGATTTCGATAACTGCAGCTCTGGTGTTGAGTATATATATATATATATATATATATATATATATATATATATATATATATATATATATATATATATATATATATATATATATATTTATACACACACACACACACACACATATATATATATATATATATATATATATATATATATATATATATATATATATATATATATATATATGTATATATATATATATATATATATTAATAACAAGGATCTCATTTAAATGAGGTCCTGTTATAATCTGTATTAATGCACAGAGCAATTGTGTAAGTGATAAAGTTAATATATATATATATTATTAAGTATACCTTAATTTTACTAGACCACTGAGCTGATCAACAGCTCTCTTAGGGCTGGCCTGAAGGATTCGACTTATTTTACGTGGCTAAGAACCATTTGGTTACTTAGCAACGGTACCTACAGCTTATTGTGGAATCCGAACCACATTATAGCGAGAAATGAATTTCTATCACCAGAAATAAATTCCTCTAACTCTTCATCAGCCGGCAGGGGGAATTGAACTCCGGCCCATCGAGTGACAGTCCGAAGCTCTACCGACTCAGCCAACGAAGGGCTAGTTAATATAAAATATATATATATAAACCAGCTGAGCTTATGATTATGTGATGTCCCTTTACAAGTGGCAGCAGTTGGATAAAAATCCTGCATCAAAGTCATACGAATAAAAATAGCAAAAATGAAATTCAGGAGTCATTTCCATTCACCGTGTTTCAAATTTTTTTCCCATCACATAGAATGTATAAAATAGATGTATAAAGCCTATGAGACGAAAAATCCCATGATATTTTGGAATAAATCATTATGACCCTCCCAGCGCTATTCAGATTTTGAACCGCTCTTTCGTAATGGAAGAGGATTAGCGATGTTTGGCTACCATTTAAATGGGATTTATTCCCTTGTTTCTCAAACAGTTTTCTATTTCACTTTCTGTTTTGAGAGAGAGAGAGAGAGAGAGAGAGAGAGAGAGAGAGAGAGAGAGAGAGAGAGAGAGAGAGAGAGAGAGAGAAGAATGAACGCAGTCTGCGCCTCCCAAGTGCTACTGAGTAATTATTCGCTATATAACTGAACATCTTCCTCATTCCAAATGAGCAAAAGTATTATTGTAGGGTTCTTTACATTATCTGATCGATATTACTCCAAATTTCATTTAATCGGGGTACGTGATAATCCGTAGATTTATTTTTCAAGCTATTTTGTTCCTCGAAACATTACGTTCACTTGGTTAATCTGCAGAATGCATCAAAATTCTATGAATAAAAGACAATGTTGTAGGTAGTCAAATAAAAAAGAAAATAATTTTAAAATGATTTATCCAGTTAAAAAACAGCAATAATCGCATTGAAGATTAACGTTATTATGCTCAGTATTTATTATACATTATATAATAATTGCTGTGATTTTCCGCAACAGAAATTTTCGTAAATGACATTTTCTTACAGCATAAAACATCAACGATTTACAAAAAAAATATCTACATTGCATATACAAACACACACTCAGAGAGAGAGAGAGAGAGAGAGAGAGAGAGAGAGAGAGAGAGAGAGAGAGAGAGAAAGGTTTATCGATTCTCTTCCAAATGAAAGAGAGAGAGAGACAGAGAGAGAGAGAGAGAGGTTTATTGACTCTCTTCCAATTGAGAGAGAGAGAGAGAGAGAGAGAGAGAGAGAGAGAGAGAGAGAGAGAGAGAGAGAGAGAGAGAGAGAGAATAAAAATTAAAAAGACGCAGAAAATAAAAGGGAAAAGTCCAATTTCCATTCCTAAACAATGTTTTTTTTTCTGAGGCATGAAATTCCACATATACCCGGCCATATTGAAATTTTTGAACAATAGCATCGAAGCATCCTGAAACATTAAGAAAGTCAGAGGCCCGACGAAATCGGAAAGAGTTTTACAGAATAAAAGTTTATTGTAAATAAACTCCCATTTCCTTGAAGCGGACGGGACGTTTACTCTCCCCTAAATGGACTGAGAGCGACACGTACTTTCACTTCCTCTTCAGCAATAAACCTAATCTTTATAACTCTTTCTCTCTCTCTCTCTCTCTGAGCGATCTTAATACCTTTTAATCCTGCTACCTAATATTTTTTTTTTATATTTTGTGCTATAAGAAACGGCCTTTACTAATATTTCTATAACTAGGATCGACATAATTACTGAACTTTAATAAGAAACTTTTCAATGCAATATACTGCTTTCCCATAACTACATAAATCACTTTAAAATACCCAAATTATGGTTCACTCTTAAGCCTCCTCCCCTCGACAGTGACAGAAATGCTTAACGTAAGGGATTTGTCAGCGTAAAAAAAAAAAAAAAAAAAAAAGTAAAAATTTGCGCCGAAATCTCTTCGGCGCAATCGAGTTTTCCGTACAGCCGCTACGGCGTATAATCAAGGCCACCGAAAATAGATCTGTCTTTGGGTGGTCTCGGTATAATGCTGTATGAGCCGCGGCCCATGAATCTTTAACCACGGCCAGGTGGTGGCCTGTTCTGTATCGTTGCCAGATGCACGATTATGGTTAACTTAAACCTTAAGTTAAATAAAAACTACTGAGGCTAGAGGGCCGAAATTTGGTGTTTGATGACTGGAGGGTGGATGAACAACAAACCAATTTGCAGCTCTCTAGCCTCAGTAGTTTGTAAGATCTGAGGGCGGACAGAAAAGAGTGGGGACTGACAGACAAAGCCAGCTCAATAGCTTTCTTTTACAGAAAACTAAAAACACTGCATTTTACAAATATACGATAATACCTAAAACCTTCTGGTTCAATTACCGTAACCGTACCATTATAAATACTGATTGTATGTTGGTATTCCTGTTCAGAATCGCTTCTACCAGCGGAGGTATTTATACCATATTGTGATTGTCGAAATAGAATTTCCCCATTTCAAAATTCAACTTTTTTCTCCTTGTCCCCGTCCCCTCCAAATTCCATTATTCCCAACAGACATTCCCTTCGTGGGACACAAATGTATCAGAATGCAGGCAGATCAGTAATATTCTTTGATTTATATTCAGTGAAACTCAGCTGTTTTAAAAATATGTTTTTGAAGCAGCTTGACGAAGGTGTGAATGCTATATGGTTCCCTAACGATCACTTCATTGATTTATATAAATAACTTTTTATTGCCTTTCGGGAAGAATTTTTTTCTCTCCTCTAAATGGCGAATACTTTATCTAATGAAGAATTTATATATCTACAGATTATTCAGTTTATTTCTAGCCTCTGCATCCATTATTTTAATGCTTTTCATTCATTTTATTATTTGATCTATGGAATAGTTTGGGGAATCGGGCACTTTTATTTCATTGATAACATACAGGTACTATTTATCACAAAATTCGCTTGCACAAGCATTTGTGGCAGAAAAATCCAATTTTCATACAAAGATAAATACAATTTGTAGAATATTTGTAGTCGGCAGCAATTTGTGAGTGAAAATCTATCGTGATCATGCAAAATTCATGAAGTCTGTCTATTTGTCAAAGATCATGGACAAGAAATAAGGTCATGAATAAAGTGTGGATTGCCAATCTGCAGACGATTCAGCACACATTACTGAAAAGAAGGGAACCTACAAAAATCTACATCTGCATTAGTGTATATTAATATTGCTAAATATACATATTAAAAATCGAGAGCACGCTAAATGTAAACAGCGAATTTCAGTCGCCCATTCGTTCCTGAATAAATTTCCATCTCCTCTCCATAATTGCTCTGGTAAAAAGTCGTCAAGAATCTCGGGTTAAATGTCGAATTTCACAGGACTCGAGAGAATGGCCGGAGGCTTTCAGGTGATTACATTCTGTTAAAATAAAACAAAACGAAATAGAAAAAAATTAGCAATTCTGTCAGTACTTCCCGGAGGTTTCAATGGACAGAGGTTGCACGTGTAAATATAGTAAAATAATTGCATAAGGTCTTTATAACCGACAGAGAAGCTTTTGTTATTAAAGGTATGCGTGACATACAACACGGGAGGCAATGAATAAAATAAAAATAAAATAACGGCCACCTGTTTGAAAAAATTCAACTTCATATTCTGTGTTTACATATAAGAGCAAGTGTAAAGTTTAATATTAAATTGAAAGGAGACAAAATGCAATGCTGACTAAATGCTGAACAGAGTTTTCCTATTTACTACAGTGAAGGCAATTTAAATGACAGGAAGTGTCATACGATTATCTTAAAAAATAGTCGAAATTATTCAATGTGCTGTTGACTAGCTTTTCAAGTATGGATTTACTAGGATACTATTTCATGACGTTATTCTGTGACTTTGACATTAAACTTTTGATGCGTTTATATTCCTTGAGAAAAAATAAAAACCCTTCCTACCATCACAACAATT
>NC_089780.1:19480165-19512665 GCF_040412425.1 Macrobrachium rosenbergii
ACGAAAGTGGGTTAGATATCTAAATTAACTCGGCTTTTCTGATAGATATCTATCCAAATCCTATATAGGGTGTACACGTTTTGTATTACTTATCTGTATCAGAACATGATCTAAACATGGTCTTAGCTGTAGCAACAGCTATACGATCTCCAACTGGTTTAGAAAGTTGCGTGTGTTCGTTCCGTAACTGTACAGATCATAAGTGGATTTTAGTTTTCAGAAAAGGAAACTATTGTGCCGGCTTTGTCTGTCCGTCAGTAATTTTTCTGTCCGCCCTCAGATCTTAAAAGCTACTGAGGCTAGAGGGCTGCAAATTGGTATATTGATCGTCCACCTTCCAATCATTACACATACCAAATTGCATCCCTCTAGCCTCAGTAGTTTTGATTTTATTTAAAGTTAAAATTAGCTATAATCGTGCTTCTGGCAACGATATAGGATAGGCCACCACCGGTCCGTGGTTAAAGTTTCACGGGCCGCGGCTCATACAACCTTTTCCGAGACCACGGAAAGATAGAGCTATTTTCGGTGGCCTTGATTATAGGCTGTAGTGGCTATACAGAAAACTCGATGGCGCCGAAGATACTTCGGAGCATTTTTTACTTGTTGTTGTTATAGATCAAGATGGCCTTCAACCTGCAAGGGTCTTTGGTCGCACGAGAATCTCGCAAGTGAAAGGCTTTAAGAAACCTGGATCAGTAAATAACCAGGATCGTCTCTACGTTTGCCCAGCTTCGATCCCTCGAAGACGGATTGTTTATCTCGAATTCTAGAAACAGAAAATCTTGGGTAAGAATCTGTCATTAAGTATCTTAAACAATAATACTAGTTATATTCCTTACGTCTGTTAAATTTAGTGCTTAGTGACAAAGCGTATGATTCATTCATTCTCTCTCTCTCTCTCTCTCTCTCTCTCTCTCTCCCTCTCTCTCTCTCCTTGTTTTCTCTAATTATACATTTACTTATACTTGTTTTCCTTCCTATTAAAAGACTATTTTAAAAGAGAGAAGAAAGGAAATAAAATAACTACTCTCTCTCTCTCTCTCTCCTCGTTTTCTCTGATTATCTGTTTATTTTTACTGATTCCTCTTCAGGTTATTTGTTAACGTAATTAAAAAAAACAATTAAAAGCTTTTCATTTTAAGAGAAATAACCAAATGAAATACTAACCGAATCATTATCTCTCCACAACACCTGACATTCACTTCGTATTTTTACCAGACACCAGATTTTCACAATAATCCGTACACTGGGGCAACCGTCTAGACTAGATTCTATTTTCGTGATATTTTCCTTAATTAACGACCAGTTTTTAGTCCCGTCTGGCTGTGAGAGGCATTTGAAAAGGTCGAGATAATTAGGCATTAATCCATGACATTTCATTTGATGCGACTCATTTTACGAAACCCCGTTCACACCAAATGCATCAACCTACAGCGTCAATAAGTGAAGTCTGTACTCTTTTTTTTTATCATCATGTTGCCACAGCGCCACAGTAGGTTTTGTTGAGAATGGGTGCATAATCTCTTACTAAAATTAATGCTTTGCTGTGGCTTTGTCGTTGCAGACGTAAAAATAAATCTCAGAACAAATGACACACTGCACTAATAATGCCAATTTAGATGATTATTGAGAGAGAGAGAGAGAGAGAGAGAGAGAGAGAGAGAGAGAGAGAGAGAGAGAGAGAGAGAGAGGGATCGACAAAGTTATTTTTTCCAAGATAAAAACCACTGAAATTTCGAATATTTCAGGTAATCCTGAAGGAGAGCTCCACATATAGTTTTGAGGTTTAAACCATGTAATAGCCTCTAATATAAGGTTTTTAGTATATTGGACTACCTGGAAAAGTGGAAAACCTACCTAACCTTACAGATTACATAATTATTATAAAATATAGGCCCATGGCTAGAAAGGGCATATTGATAATTTCGGCTATTTTGAGTGGCTAAGTTAGGTTAGCCTATAGTTCATAGTAATACATTAGCAAACTGCAATGTTCAAAGCATAATAAATAGTTCAAAGTGAATAAAACTGGTCTTTTACTTAACTTAGCCACTCAAAAGAGCCGAAATTATCAATATCCCCTTCCTTACCCATAGGCCTATACTTTATAATGACTAAGCAATCTGTTAGGTTAGGTAGGATTTCCACTTTTTCCAGATAGTCTAATATACTAAAAACCTTATAGTATACCTGAAATATTCGAAATTTCAGTGGTTTTTACCTTGGAAAAAATAACTTTGTCGATCCCTTGATCTTTTCTCTCTCTCTCTCTCTCTCTCTCTCTCTCTCTCTCTCTCTCTCTCTCTCTCTCTCTCTCTCTCTCTCAATAATCATCTAAACTGTCATTATTAGTGCAGTGTGTCATTTGTTCCGATGATGCACCCAGATTCGAGGCTTATTTTTACGTCTGCGACGACAAAGCCATAGCAAAGCATTAATTTTAGCAAGAGAATATGCACCCATTCTCTACATAACCTACAGTGGCAATATAAAGATAAATAAAGAGTACAGACTTGACTTACTGACACAGTAGGCTGATGCATTTGGTGTGAACAGGGTTTCGTCAAAATGAATCGCATCGAATGGATTATCGTGACTTGACTTGACTCGACTCGACGCGACTTCCTTGGTGTGAACGCAGCTTACAATTAGGAAGTTAACACATCGTCAACTACGCTGAAAAACAAGTAAAACCTGCTCAGTCAGAAGCCGCATATAACATTTGATAAATTTAAAATTTAGTTACCAAATCTCACAAAATTAAAGCTTGGGTGTTTTTTTATGTCGGAGTGAAACATATAATGTTTTTAAAAAATATTTCAGCATGAGATCGCCAGTCCAGAGATTACTCGAGTGTCCCGATAAAATACGAATAGAGAAAACCACGAGTATGTTCGAAATGATTTAATTTTATTGTTAGGTTTTCGGTTTGCCTGGGATAATATCTTTTTTTCTTCTTGAAGATCTACTGACTCTTGATTGTTTTCTATTTTACATCGTACGAAATTACACGTATCGGAAGAAAATACTCACGCAATAGCTAGTCTAAAAAAATTACATTTCATGACTTCACTTCCCAATGAAATTCAGTTAACGGTTCTAAAACACATAACGTTAATATTGTATTTTTAACTAATGATATCCATTTCATGATCCCTAGTGAATGCTTCATGGTATTATAATCCATGAGCATGATAGAGAAAAATTTCTGATACACCATAATGGGATCTAGGTAATTAAATTTTTACCATCGTCTCCAATGCTTTGATAATCACTATTGTTCTCGTAATTATAGCAGGTTAAGGTCATCAAAAGTAGTCTGCATAATATGAGAATATCCTTTTCTAATTTGTAACATCAAGCTGAGGATGATTTTGCTTCAAATACTGATCATAATAATTTTTTTTAATTCTTTGAAAAAAATCTGGAAGTACCATAGAAATATCAACTCAGTTTTTTTATATAAAAACCATTTTACTATCACCATTTCCTCTGAGACCTTAAACAAACAAAGAACCTGTTTGTAAATGAACACACCCCAAGGAATTCACAAGAAGAAGACAATTCTATAAGATAAAAGCGGCCGTCATATCATTTATCTAAAGCTATTTTTTATATCTATTTATATTTTTTTGCGTATTTTTATTTTTGTATTTGTTTATATCTGTATTTTAATTTTTATTTGATTTTTGTTGTTATTTTTAATTTATAATATTTTTATAACATAAATCAATACGAAAATTTTTTACGAGTTATCTCATGCATAACATAAGGGCGTCAAATGCATTAACCAGGAATATTGCGGTAATTGTCATAATTGTAATGAAAGCATATGGCCAGAATAACAACCTACTACGTTTTAATTAAGCAGTTGTTGATTGACTCTATAATGCAAAGGACATCACAGAATGCAAAGGACATACTTCAACCCTTGATCAAAGAAAATTCACCCTTTCTATTACTGTTTCTTATAAAAGCTTTCTTTGAATATCCTAATGCATAATTAAGGCGCAAGGCTGCTGTCCCCAATCCCCCCCCTTAATTCTCTCTCTCTCTCTCTCTCTCTCTCTCTCTCTCTCTCTCTCTCTCTCTCTCTCTCTCTCTCTCTCTCTCTGTGTAATATTAAGAGAATAATCTTCCACGTCAACTTTTACTGAAATAAATTCAGCCCTTTCGGGTCGGTTCATAGCGCCCTCATAAGTCGTCAAAACGGTCGAGATGAAACGTAAGACCTCATTCATAATTGCTGTAAGCTCATTCATGGAATGAGCCTAGTTCTCCCATGATCATCGTCCCTACTTCAGGTAATGAGCTGGGCGTCGAATCCATATTTCCTCCGGGTAGGAGGATCTAATCTCTTCGAGTCCTTCTATTTTTAGGACACATCCCTGGAGATGCTGATTACACAGACTGCTGTTAATTATGCTCGTGGGACTCATTTCTCCTATCAGTGAATATACGAGGTGTTTTTTTTTTTATCTTTTATTATTTTTTGAGAGATGTTTTTCATGTCCATTTCCCCTCACTTGGTGAGGATTTATATTACCAGGATATTAGGTAATATTTTAATCTCCGTGGTCTTTATAGTGCAGATATCAGAATAATATTTATGGCTTATGAAGTGTTTTTTCTTTTAACTCTTGATTATAATAATAATAAAAAAACGCATTTTTCCAGTTATTAAACGTGACAACGAGGCTACACGCGACTACAGCAGATTGTATGTTTCTGTTATTGTAATATATTGTAAGATGCCGTTTGTCAAAGAAAACAAGGCTTCTGGCCCACAGAGAACTGATTTATTCGATCACTGAACGCAAAACCTAGTTCTCCAAAATTCTGCAGATATCTGACATTGCTAATGAACAAAACATTTACCTGATCAACGCCCGGCCTGCAATACCATGACTTTTTTTATCATGTGCCATGTTGTTACCTTTGCACCCGCAGATGACCAACTAGATTTTATAGACTTTTTCATTTAGTAACAAACAAAATGAAAGGGATTTCTATGCTTTAAAATAATTTTTATCAAATAAGCAATATTGAAGTAATTACTTCAGGTTATCTCAACACATCTGACAAACATTAATAAGGAGAAGTTTGTTCTAGAAAATACGTATGCCTACATAAATTTTATATCTGATCATTCACGATAATTTGATTCAGTGCATGTAAGAGTATCTTTTAGGTGAAATGGTTACAGATTTGAATACATACCGGCAATAGCTAAGAGAACATAATTGTAATGATAAGTTATTTTGTTCTGTATCCATAAATACAGCTGTTTTCCCTTCAAAACAGGAGATACGATACGTGTTGAAGGAATTCAAATTTTTCGTTTATATAATTCACTTGTAATATTTCTAGTGCCATGTCCCAGTAATATCAATGAAAATGATTCAGTGTACTATTAATTTTAGAATCTTTTACTTATTTGTAAAATATGTGTATTACGTGTTTACGGTTTACATTAACGTTATGATTTGTGACTTAAATTTTATCGTCGTATGACATTATGTGGCAAGAGAATTTTGAAATAAAAAAAAAATACTACTTTAATTTCATTTTACTTATTTGTAAAGTATATGTTCATATGTCTGGGTGTTTATTACATATTTACGTTGGGCATTAACGCTATGAGTTGTGACGTAAATTTTATCGTCGTATGACATCATGTGGCAAGAGAATTTTGACATGAAAAATACTACTTTAATTTCCTTCATCTGAATGAGTACTGAAAATTAACTCCTAAACGGTGTCTTCTAATGTGTATGTTACGCAAACACGAAAAATTAGTAACGACCTCCTACATCCCCTTTTCCGTTATTTTCGTAGTTACTTTCCATAGTTACTTTTGTAGAGAAAAGAAAGAAATTCCATTATTCTGATGAGCAAGATTTCTCAGGGGCCATTTTATTAAATATTGCTCCCCTGGGAAATTAACTCTTGGGAAAATTCAAAATTCCATCTTACGTGACTCGGAAGAAATGTGCTTTAGATTAATTTTCTTTTTTTTTTAAGACGGAAAATTTTACGACTACTTTGACGCTGAATATTAGTTTTGACGATAATCTTAGCCGTGAGACGAGATAGCAATTGCAGCTTTGATGAGAAATTTTTATTTTCTTTTATATCCTAGAAACGCCTTGAAGCATGTCATATAATATTTTCAGTCTTTACCCTGACGTACATATAAAGATAAATATATAAATTTCTTTTACTAACACTTGAAAATGGAAGGGAAGATTTTATTGTGTAATTGGGATTAAAACAATAAAAAACTGAATATATAAAAAATATTAGAGTTATTACCGTGCATATATTTGTCAGTTTATGTAAATATTTTCTGGGAACCATGAACGCATTCTAACTAATATTCTACAATGCCCAGCATTTTTGCTTGTGGGCTAATCACCTAATTTTGGCATTATTTATTCCATAATTTAAATTTCAGATCCTACAGTACCAAGTGTAACCAAATATTAAGATGGCGAGAAGTGAAGATTTCATTTTGGCCACTGCACTTCATAGCTCTGTTGCATGTGATCTGTATATTCAATATATATATATATATATATATATATATATATATATATATATATATATATATATATATATATATATATATATATAATATATATAACAGCAATACTTATCACCGTGTCACCTTCGCGATGAAGCTTTTAATCTTGCGCTTGTAAGAATGTCTGTGTTAAACAGAAATATTTTATATGCGTAACTGTGCTGGACGAGTGGTTTAAATGTCAGTTTGTTTTTAGACTTTTTATTTATGTTCGAGTCTTTGGTCAAAAAAAAAAAATTCTTTCTTCCTTTGTTATTTCAAATTTCAGTGGAATGGTAATCCGGAAGTTCTTTGAAGCCTTTATAGACGCAAAATGTCATCATTGCAGGATTTTTCCTTAAAGCTTTCTACTTAAAACAAAAACCGATCAGTCGAATTGAACGAAAACGTAATTGAATCAAAGACATTTTGCTAACCTAATCAGAATCAATAATCCATCCCTCGAAGTGTACAAAACAGAGTTGAAGAAATTTTAAGCCAGTCTGAAGAGAAAGGAAGATTTTGTGAACCTACAATACGAATTTCTTTCAAACAGATGTATGTATGTATGTATGTATGTATGTATGTATGTATGTATGTATGTATGTATGTATGTATGTATGTATGTATGTATGTATGTATGTATGTATACATATGTATATACATATGCATATATATATATATATATATATATACATACATACATACATACATACATACATACATACATACATACATATGCATATATCTGTTTGAAAGAAATTCGTATTATAGGTTCACAAAATCTTCCTTTCTCTTCAGACTGGGTTAAAATTTCTTTAACTCTGTTTTGTACACTTCGAGGGATGGATTACCGATTCTGATTAGGTGAGCAAAATGTCTTTGATTCAATTACGTTTTCGCTCAATTCGACTGATCGGTTTTTTGTTTTAAGTAGAAAGCTTTTAAGAAAAATCCTGCAATGATGGCATGTGAAGAATTGGATTGAGTCTAATATACGAGTATATATATATATATATATATATATATATATATATATATATATATATATATATATATATATATATATATATATATATATAAACTCTTATCCAACTCTTCACATTCTTGTTTATTATACAGTCAATCAGAGAAGCAAAATGGCAAAGATAAAATTAATATATCTTGAAACTTACCTTCTTGAAAAACTTCCTCCGTTCCCCCTCCAACTGAAAAGAACAAAGAATACCCTTTGTTAGCTATTTTGATCTACACAACTTTAACAGAAAGTAAATAATGCAACAATATTTGATTTCAATGGGTAATAACACAGGGTAATTTGATTAAAATAACCTAGTGTTTATTTAATTTTAATATGTTTTTCAGATGGACTTCTCAGAAAAATGACTCCAATCTTCAACGCTCACAACTTATAGACAAAGAGATATTATTTTAAGTAGCAAATAAATATTTCTCGTCTTATTTTCTTATAAGTCTTACAAGGGCACTGAGACATCCCTGGGTATCCGGAGAAAATTTTCGATTCCGCTATTACTGAGGGCTTGGGTATTTATTGTTCTAAGGATTATTTTATTATAATGTGGACGAAAATTACTTTTCATAGTTTTCCTTTCCTTAATTTTTTACTGAATAATTTTGTTTACATAAAAATTTCACTTTAACAGTAGATGAATAGTAGAGTGATTTTACTTCAGTTATATAACCCCAGTTAACAAATAATCGGAAATGGGGAAACCTTAATGTTTTGTTTTCATATTATTATTATTATTATTATTATTATTATTATTATTATTATTATTATTATTATTATTATTATTATTATTATTATTATCATCATCATCTGTCATCCTATTCGACTCGGTGGTATTTATAGTGTGGGGTTCCGGGTTGCATACTGCCTCCTGAGGAGTCCATCACTTATTATTATTATTATTATTATTATTATTATTATTATTATTAGGAAGGAGACCTTCTCGTAAACATGTTTCTATAAAAATTATGACTGCATCCACAGAATTTAACTTTCAATAAAGTTTCTCTATTTTTCTAATAATTCCTTTTCAAAAATTTGCTGCAGTCTGTCATTTTCAGCCGTGTCGACCGCCTTGAGAAAGAAATCACCAATGACCTTTAGGATACCTGAGACAGATATCCTACAGAAAACACTATCTTCTAGGATGCCCACAAATAAGTTTCCAAACAGGACACTCAGCGAGTATCCCACGCTTTCGTTTATTTTCATTTTTCATTGCCAAAAATTGGGAGAAAGAGCTTCAATCAATTCCTGGTAAATATACGTCTTCAGTCATGGGTGTCATTGGTAAAATATGAAATTCATATGGCATTTATATGACACTTTTAATTGAATGGAATATTCACTCGCACAAAAGTACGAAATATCGAATTCCGTTGGTTGCTTTGTCAGAAAATAATTGTTGAATAAAACGCGAGGTCATTCGTCATTCAATTTCCTCTCTATTCATTCCTAAATTATCTCACAGGTGTTTGTTTTTACTTATATTCTTTTTTCAGTCCCCTATCTATTATTCAAAGCGGATGATTTTATATAATTTAAAAGAAATGACTCACAGTTTTCTGGTAAACCAAGGAAAAAGGAAAAGATGATTTTTTTCATAATGATAATTTTTTTTATTCAAGCCAAGAGCAAATCTATACTCTCTTACCTTACAAAATTATTTTATGTACTTAAATGTTTTCGTAATTATACTAAAACCAAAGAGAAAATGTAAATTTTGAATGACTGATATAACATAGAAAAGTGAATAGGTGTCCATGGTTAACTGAACTTAAGAATGTATACCTCAAATTATCACTTCAAGGACAGTTAAAACTAACATTATATTGTTACCGTAATAAGAATCAGGACTTCAGAGATACTTCCTTTGTTACTTTTCTGACCTTTCCTTCTCGTGATGTCGACGTTATCAGTCTTTGTTGTGATATTCTATAAATAGAAGAATGATATTTTTTTCTTATTTTCTAGTTCCTTGATTCAAGCTCGCCTCTTCTCGATTACGCAATAAAGTAAAAGGTAACATCGACATTCGCTTCACGCAAATTATGATTTATTAATAAATGTCAAGAAATGACATTAAGCATTCGATCACTTCACTTACTGCCAAAGACAAGGAACAAAAAGAATTTGGTGCAGAAATTGTATTTCAAAATTTGTAAGACTTAAATTCAGACGAAGAAAAAAAATTGCTGAATAACTTTTATTCGGTAAAAATACATATAAATGACTCTAATGAAATTGTTGATGAAATAAAAATATTACTATTATGTACTTCCTTTGTTGCAGGACTAATAAAATTAATTTAAGGAATTTTAAATCCAAATTTAAAAATTAAAAACAAATGAACGAAATCCAGGTATTGCTTAAAGTTACATTTCCTCTTGGCCGTTTGCAGTTTGTATCAATATCTTGGACTTATTTACCTCATTAATTCATAAACATTTTATGGAGAGAGAGAGAGAGAGAGAGAGAGAGAGAGAGAGAGAGAGAGAGAGAGAGAGAGAGAGAGAGAGAGAGAGAGAGAGAGAGGAGGGCTTTTACCGCCCAGGCTTGAAATTTAAGGTTTGTATTAATATTTTGAACTTACACAACTCATTAATTCAGAAATATTTGTGGAGAGAGAGAGAGAGAGAGAGAGAGAGAGAGAGAGAGAGAGAGAGAGAGAGAGAGTGTGTGTGTGTGTTAGGAGAGGGCTTTTACCGTTCAGCCCTGAAATTTAAGGCTTGTATTATTATTTTCAACTTAACTCATTAATTCAGAAATATTATATATATATATATATATATATATATATATATATATATATATATATATATATATATATATATATATATATATATATATATATATATAGAGAGAGAGAGAGAGAGAGAGAGAGAGAGAGAGAGAGAGAGAGAGAGAGAGAGAGAGTTAGGAGAGGGCTTTTACCGTCCAGCTCTGAAATTTAAGGTTTGTATTAATATCTTGAAATTTTTTAACTCATCAATTCAATAATATTATATGGCAAAGAGAGAGAGAGAGAGAGAGAGAGAGAGAGAGAGAGAGAGAGAGAGAGAGAGAGAGGAGGGCTTTTACCGTCCAGCCCTGGAATTTTGGCCGGATTCCAAAAGGTCGGAATGTGTTCATTTTTTTTTCCTATTCACTTGAAGTCGTCCGTGTTTTCGCTTGGAAATTTATGCTGCAAAGCAATTTTTTGTATTCATTGCCCTAGTGTTATTACTTATGGAAATAAATATATTGATATTTTCTTATCCCAAAATGTTTATTGGGCCACTATTTAATAATGCTGTGAAAGACTCTATTTCTTTAATCCATGCTAAAGTGTTCATGTTCCTTAAATTACGCTGTCATCGACAGAAGTAGAAATTTTCGATGTTTTGATACAGCCATAATAAGTATTTCAGTATGTTTTTTTTTTTTTTTTTACAATTTTAAGGACATTTAATCTAGATTCTAAAATAATAAATACCTTAGGAATGAAAATGATAAAAAAACTTAATTATATTTAAAGGTTATTTTTCCTTAACAATTGATATTTGGTAGATTGTGTACGCAAAGAAAAAAGGGGCTTTTAATTAATGTATTTATGACAACACAAAGAAATTATGTTAAATAAAGTAATAAAGCATCTATGAAAGGTACATCTATCAAGCTATTTCCCTAAAGAAACGATTCTGTTACCATACCATTTTCTCCCAGTTCTTAAAACGACTATTTAAGCAAATTCGATTCAATAAATCAAAATCCCACAAAGCCTGACCAGATAAGATCTCAGCTTAAGTATTTAATCCCCGTTGGGGGTTATCTGCAACCCCTTACGTTCCTTTTACTGTACCTCCTTTCATATTCTCTTTCTTCCATCTTACTTTCCACCCTCTCCTAACAGTTGATTCATAGTGCAACTTCGAGGTTTTCATCCTGTTACACCTTTCATACCTTCTTACTGTCAATTTCCGTTTCAGCGCTGAATGACGTCATAGGTCTCGGTGATTGGCCTTTGGCCTAAATTCTATATTCAATCCTATTCAATCCAATTCAAGTACTTAATTACACGGGACTCTTAATGTCTCTCGAAATAATTTCAGTTCCCGGGGGCCAATGACCACCACCAGTGCTAAGCAGACCTTATTCAAGTCTCATTAGGAAATGGAATTCCACGATTGCCCATTATGCTCGCCGCTAACGAGTTCCTTTATTAACCCCGACATTACCCGGACGCTTGAAGCCTGCGTGGAGCTCGAGGGGGGCCAGCTGGAAATTACGTGACGTGCCTTTTTTTTTTAATTAAAAATTGTAACGGGAAGAGTTGGGGAATCGAAGTGTGAGCGCCCAGCTGAGGTTATATATATATATATATATATATATATATATATATATATATATATATATATATATATATATATATATATATATATATATATATATATATATATATATATATATATATAATCTTGAAAAGATTAACAGAGCACAAAAGATAAGTGCGATATGCTTCAGAGAGTTCGGGGATTTTCTTACATATCAGGGATGAAGGCCATACCATAAACTGGAGTGCGGCAGAGCTGGTTTTCAAAAGTAGTTGTCCGGAATCTGCGATCATCAATCAAACCAGCAATATGAACCTGTCAGAGGACACTGGAATTCAGATGACATCGACGAGTTAATCCTCAGACCTCTTCTCAAACAGGTGCTCCAGAAAATACGACCACCAGACGCGTCGCCAGACGGGAGTTGAGGTCAAAACACCTCTGAATAGCTTAATTTCCATATTTCCATCCTTCCTGGGTCAACGGTCACTTGCATACTAACAGAAACTTACTGCCACACTTACATATGCTTTGTATATATACTCTTGTAACATTTCATCTGTCCATATTTTACCAGCGAACAGGGGCACAGACGGAAGTGCTCGAAATATACAGTTGCAACGTTCAAATTGTGTTTTATGGTCCTTTCATCTTCATATTATACAGTTGCATTACAGTAAAAGACATTCGTATGTATATATATATATATATATATATATATATATATATATATATATATATATATATATATATATATATATATATATATATATATATATATATATATATATATCCGAATGTCTTTTACTGAAATGCAACAGTATAATATGAAGATAAAAGGCCCATATAACACTATTTGAACGTTGCATATATATAATATGGTATTAAAGGGAAATAAAAACAATTACTAATATAACTATCAAAATGAGTTATAAACCCAGAAAGTATTGCAGGAAAAACGCGGGAGTAATATATTTCTAACAATGGAAGAATTAAAAAATAATGAAGTTTCAGAAGAGGTAAAACTATATTTCCTGTCTATTAAAAGATGTTAGGGATAAACACTCGAAAGGGAGCACAAACTTGTTGAATTAACTGCGAAGGAGATGCAAATGTTTACACAATTGTGGAAAAATGTACATGAGAATTAACCTCACCTTCCAAGATTCCGTTTACCAAAAAATGTATATTTGCCTTGCTCTCTTATCGTCTCTCCCTGTACTTTCAAGTCCATGAGTAAACACTTTAATGTAAGCTCACTATATTTTTCATTCACATAATGTGTGAATAAAACAGTGTCTTTTTTCTCTATGAATGGCTCATATCACGACAGTTTTAGACTGATTTAGCTGAGACGTATAATCAGTTAACTAGGGCAATTTTAAATATTTTTCCTCTTCTGTGGTGTAATTTTGCCTCAAAGACCCGAGGTTAGGTTCCACAACATTTAAAGCAAAATTTAATGTGCATGATCTACAAAAAAAAAAACATTTTAAAAAATAAAAATTTTAGTCCATTGCTTTTGAGTTATTTTCTTTTATTTATATAGATGGAACCAGTACTGGTTTATGAGGCCGAATTTGTGGACTCTTATTGTAAAAATTGAAGAATTTTTTTTTTTTTTTGTGGTCTTCAGTAGATAACTGACTCTCAAATTGCCTAACTGACTCTCAAATTGCCTGGTACGATTTCACTGATATACAATCTGGGTCATTGTCGTCATCACTGACACTGACCCTATCATATTATTTCTTGTGAAAACCAACGATATTCGATGGGAATATCTGCGGAAATGAAATACTACATAATTTGAAAAACGCTTTTCTTAATCGTATCACATCTATTAAGATTGCTTAAACAGAAAATACTTTGAAAGAAGTTTTTCAAAAACCTGTGTCTTCTTGCATTTTTGCAAACGTCACGATTCTAACAATAAATACAAAGAAACGATATTTTGGGATTGCAACTCGCAACGGTTGACCCATTAAAAATTCATACCCTTTCAGCTGAATCCATAATTCAGCCATATTGCATATAGGATACTGTCCCATTAAATTTACAAGGGGAAAATGGAAATTGAAACCCTTAAAAAATTAAAATACCAAATGAAATATTTATGAGACCATATCAAAGTAGTCAAGCTTTTAAAATAGTAACCATCAGAGTAAAATGGGCATGTCTTATTTTAAATAAATCAACATCGTACTTAGTATCTTGCTGTAGAAGCGGTAATAACCCTTTCAAGATAACCATTTTCAGATCGAAAACTTTTGTGAAAGAAAGTATCCCAAAAATACTCAGGGAAGTTAAATAACAAAAGGGGAAGGAGGGAAAGGAAAGGTAAGTAGAATAATTACGAACACGAACAGAAGTAGTAAGGAGAAAATGACTAGAAGGGTGGCAATAATAGATAATTCGTGAGGGGTAAATTGCTAGAATTGGTAAAGGTTCCTTTTCTAGATTAGATGAAGATTAACGATAGGGATGTTGAATAGTAAATGGTAATGGACCGTATTAATGAGTTAAAACGTATGCCACAGTCGGTAAAATGAAAATTTACTAAATTCTTTGTTAATACAATTCTAATAACCATTTTTTTTTGTCAAAATTGCGTAGGATTTTGGAGTTTTATTCTTTCATTTTTGAAATGTTAATTCCTAGTAGTTCTTTAGAGACATTTCTGTATCATTTCTCTCTCTCTCTCTCTCTCTCTCTCTCTCTCTCTCTCTCTCTCTCTCTCTCTCTCTCTCTCTCTCTCTCTCTCTCTCAATCTATTTTTACAGAAAATCTACTAAGAAAATGCACCTTAAGAATCTTTCTTGTGTTTATCTTTTTTTTTTATCTTTGGGACATAGTAAACAAATATAACTTTAAGCTTTACGAATTTTTATTTCTGAAAAAAGTGTAACATAATGACTTTTAAACAGACGAAAACATACCAGTAACTTCCAATTACCGAAAACCAATAGCAACTTCATACCATAAATTCAGGAATAATTATCCAGGCGTAAAAGTAAATACCCGGTAAGAGGATTATGTATGAAGCGTCACCCTTCGGTACCTGAGGTCCACCATTCCAAGGATTCCCGAAGACCCGGGAGATTACTAACGATTACCAGCACTTTTATTTCCCGTAATATCTACTTATTCGACAGGAATCAATAGGTCGCTGGGGAAAAGGAGGGCATCGGTGTAATGAGGAAACCATTAATATGAATGAATGGGAACGTTGAATTGAGAAACTGATCTCGTCATATTTTCCTCATTTCTGTAAATACTTCCTTCAAGAGGGAGGTTACTTCATGATGAAATATGAAGTGGTTTCAAGTCCACGTCAACTGCCATATTAGAATCCTTGAGAGAATCCATTAACTCCAATGGCATATAATGGACGTTATTGTATGAAAATTACGAGGTCAAAGGTCAAATAGCTGGGCGAAGGATACAGAAACCTGAAAGCTACGGGTTATTAGGAAACAAATACTTATACACCAGCCTTTTGTGAGAATGTATATATAAACATTCGTGCTATTTCACTCGTAATCAATTATTCATAATAAATTTACCTAATATTTCAGTGATATGGATGTATTATACAAGTTGTTGGAAAAGCACTTGGCATAGCAGAATCCTGCAACCCAATACGGAAAGAAGGAATACAACCAAAAAAGAATAAACTGAAAAAAGAGCAATACCAAAGAAAAACGACTGCTATACAAAGAAAACAGTATGTGATGAGTCCTACTTAAAGCTGTTAAATGAAACAGCAATTACAACCAATTTAAACTTCTGATAACACCGAACTAACGGGCGTTTGTAGAACAAAGCTTGTAGAAAAGTGTGAGGCATTAAAACTCACAAGTAAAATGGGAACGCCACGTGCATCAACAGCATTCTATTATGTGTAGATCTGACTGTCAGAAATAATAAGAATTGGGAAACATTTAATAGCACATCCACAATGAGCTGATCGAGCAACGGCGCCAGAGATTTGAACAAGAATTTAACAAAAACCAAGGTTTTGTTTCAACAATTTAAAATGTCAGGCAGGTACGGCGGACCAGACCAAGAACATTATTCAAAACAAGGATGGAATTAAGACAGCAGCAACAAAAATAAAAACATTTTTTTGGGGGGACAGAAAGGTTTCGAAAAGCCATGAAAATGTTTCCGATAATATTTACGTGCAGGGGAAGAATATACTTCCCGGACAGGCATCTATAAACAATATAATGGTTTTCAATTTGAAAGCCCAGTTACATGAAAAAAGGAAAAAATACTGGGCAATAAACTCTCTCTCTCTCTCTCTCTCTCTCTCTCTCTCTCTCTCTCTCTCTCTCTCTCTCTCACATAGAAAATCTGCGAATTAAATGAACCTTAGGGAAAAAGTTATAAAATCTGAACTTATTTGTATAGTGGTTCTGTTCATAATTTGTCAATTTTCAGATATCACTACACTTAAAAATTCATTCTTAGTTCAAAGGCTGACAACTGCTGCAATGAGGCTTTAATTTGATTTCGTGGTAACCAACAAAATATATTCTATTGAACATAGAAATAAACTGATCCAAAGAACACTATATGAAAGACGTGTCAAATATTTTTGCCTACTTTTGATAACTGTTTAAAGGAGCTAATGAATCTATATGTCACGTGTCAAATATTTTTGCCTACTTTTGATAACTGTTTGAAGGGGCTAATGAGGGTATGTATCACAATATTCTTGATGCCCTAATAATCATGGGATGCAAAAAGGATAACATACAGATTCTATATCTGGAATGATTTAAATATTCAGTTAATCAGTACTTATTAAGTTTTCACACTGATGGAACAAAACCCCGGTCCAGATGGGAATGCCCTAACACTGGGCACGAAATGACTACAATTTTTCAATAATGGAGGGTAATTTGCCCCCAAGTTAATTTAATAATTTTTACAATAAAATCATTAGCGTTTTGGGCGATGGAAATCAGACCATTTCGCTCGCGGAAAATCATTTGGTTTTAATGTCCCGAGTTATCAGTGATGGGCAATTAACCGCATTCGAATCATTCAGAGGAATTTTTAGTCACTCTCTCTCTCTCTCTCTCTCTCTCTCTCTCTCTCTCTCTCTCTCTCTCTGACTGCCTGTCCTTCCGCGTCATTCTGTCACGTAAAGATCTTGAGAACAAGAAAATTGACTGTTGTGATATTTTGTGGATGATTCTACATATCTTATTAAAATGAAATTCTCATCAGATACACTTTAACGCTCGGGTCCATGAGAAAATCTTGCGACATAAACAGAAATATATATATGGTTAAAAAGTTATATATTTTTTTTTAATTACTACCCCTCAAACTTGTAATACCGACGGGTGTGAATGAAATCCAATTATTATCTGTTTTCCATTTTGTAACTGTTTCTTAATATTAAGATTACTGAATTATGTATGTATGGAATAAATTTCAGCACTGACTGAACAATATATGCTTAAGTAGTAAAAATTCACTATAAATAGCACTCAAAAATGTAACACTGAAGGCTGTGAATAAAATCTAATAATTATAGGGTTTTCATTTTTACTATACTTATTATTACAAGAGTGACGAATAAGCGTAAAAATATTAATACTGACTAAAACTTAAACGCAACTGTATTTCCATTTTGTTTATCAAACTGAAGTAAGAAGGTGTTAAAAATTAACACTGGCTGAAACAAAAACGAAATTTTCTTTCATTTTGTTTATCAAACTAAAGTGAAAAGGCGTTAAAAATTAACACTGAAATCGAAACGAAACTGGACTCCCAATTTTGTTTATCAAACTGAAGTAAAAAGGCGTTAAAAAAATTAACACTGACTGGAATAAAAACGAAAATGTCTTTCTTCATCTGAATCCAAGCCTGTACCCGTATCTTTTTCCGGTCTTGAACGGCGAACGTCCGTCCAGCAGATTGAATTTCTCTTCGCCCATTCACGCGCTGATTCCGTTTGCCACCCTCACGGCAGAACTGCTCGGCAAACAGCGACGCGTTTGAAGGGCTTTATAGCTCGTGCGTGTCGCACGCCCGTGTGGAAACCTATAACAACTTGGCCTACGTGAAGGCAAAGCCCAAGCGCTTAGCTTTCGAAAACCGAGCTGCTGCTTCTCAACAGGTAAATGTGGTATTTTGCAAGAGACGCGAGTTTCTTTTTTTTTTTTTTTTTTATTCGTCTGGTTTTGATATTTGCTGTTCCTTAGGATGGTTCACTGATGATTGTTGTTACGCTTCTGTTTCTTTTCTGTTACCGTTTGCCTGTCTGTGCTTATATCCGTCTGTCTGTCTCGCTATTGCTCTTTTTTTGTGTATTCATCTGGCTTTGACATGTTCTGTGCCTTAGCGTGATTCGCTGATGATTGTTATCATTCCTCTGTTTCTTTTTCTGTTATCGTTTGCCCGTCTATATTTCTGTCCTTCTGTCAGTATGTCTGTCTCGTTTTCGCTTTTGGTATTTTGTAGGAGGGACGAGTTCTTCTTCCCCACCAGGTTTTTGCAAGTGCTGATTTTGGATAAATCACTGATAGTGAATGTTATTACTACTCTGTTTCTATAATGAGTAAAAAGACACAATAATGTAAATGATAGACTGTGTTTTTCCAAAATACATAAAGGATAAAACAGGGGAGCTTTCGACCGTTTGCACAACGGTCCTCTTTAGCCAACTGAATAAAAAATACTTGTTTATCTTAAAAAGACAAATTCTTTTTAGGATAAACAAGTATTTTTATTCAGTTGGCTGAAGAGGACTTTGCACCCCTATTTTATCCTTTTTGTATTTTGGAAAAATACAGTCACTCATTTACATTACTGTGGGTTTTTACTAATTTTTTCCGATCACAATATAGTGATGCACCATAGATACTGTTTCTGTGTTTATACACCTGTCAGCCTGCCTATAACGCAACAAATTCATGCTGAAGAAAATACAGAAATGACACAAAAGAACACAGGCACATCCTTGCCAATTATTCGCGGCCTCCCCCCGCCCCCCACAGAAGGACATATTTTCCAGCGCAATTACGAAAAACCACCGCCACATTTCATAATCAAAACAACAAAGGGAAAGGCGAGGCAATAACCGTCACGGTCAAGAAAGGAACCGTTGCCATGAATTATCAAGAAAATCTCCGATAGCTCTGAGAAAAAAAAGAAGATATACGGCACACATCAAACAGCTTAAGACGACATCGATGAGTGAGTGAAAATGTAGTTTCGTAACTCGGAGATTTGGCGCGTGATATATGATTATAGCCCAGACGGAAAGAGAGAAACAGATCGGTATAAGTCATCCAGGCGGTTTTTCCAGGTGATTGGAAGCCATTGCCAGTGAATTAGTACCCATAATAGCACGCGAATCAAGACTTAGATATATATTTATGGGTTGCTTACAAAGACTATAGGAAATCATCGCAATGTTGGGAATTTTGCAGGTTAACTATTAGGGATGATAATCATACCTACGAAAGTGAGTTTTGGGCAATAATTACGAATATATCCTTTATTCATTGCTGTTATCGAAGATAGTATGATTAAATAGGCATCATACTAAAGCTCATATTTATTCAATTCTGTCTTAAACTAACTTACTTCATTACCTAATGCTCGGTAACTCAACGGTCGTCAGCTAACTGCTGTATCCTTCTTTAATTGGGAGGGGAAGCTATTGTTGATGGATATTTTACTGAACCATTTTAAAAGCCATGTGACAGAATTCCAGACACACAGACCCGTACCTCATCATTCATCCAAATATGCATGAGATTATTTTGATTAACTTATAGTCAGGTTCTGGGATTTTCAGTGATTTTCACCGAATAGAAATGGAAAGATAATCCTGTCAATGTTGTTAATTATGCTGTTCTTATCAATAATTAGGCCAGATTCAAGTATGATTAATAAAAATAACGCTGAAATTGGGGACTGATAATTTTAAATAAAAAAAAAAATAATCTACGAGTTATCTTGACAGATAATCCTGTCAATGTTGTTAATTATGCTGTTCTTATCAATACTTAGGTCAGATTTAAGTATGATTGATAAAAATAACGCTGAAATTGGAGACTGATAATTTAAAAAAAAAAATAATCTAGGAGTTATCTTGACACATAATATCTAGTGTATAAATAAAAGTAACTATATGTTTCATACCTTAGTATAATTGATAAAAATAACGCTGAAATTGGAGACTGATATTTTTGAATAAAGAAAATAAATAATCTAGGAGTTATCTTGACACATAATATCTAATACATAAATAGAAGTAACTATATGTTTCACACCTGAAGCGGAAAAGTGTGAAGTACGTTCCATGACACCCTTAAAATTTAAAAAAAATAAATCTCCAATGAAGTCATTAAAAACATTTCTATCAACAACTTAATTACTGTCACCACTAATTGTACTGGCATCTCGTATCCGACCCAAGTTCAATAATTGAAAGAGACAAGTAGTTATTTTACCTAATGGAACTTAATTGAAAAGCTTTCTGTTATTAAACAAAGTCCCTCTCGCTAAATTTGTTAACTTTGTTGATTTGATAAAATGGACAATGCCCCTCAAAGCATTATTCAAAATATTCCGTGTTGTGGAAAAGATGTAACTAATATATCTTTATATTTCCTGATTCAATATAAGTTCCCGGACTAGTAATTATATTCAAACTAATATATCTTTATATTTCCTGATTCAATATAAGTTCCCGGACTAGTAATTATATTCAAAGTATAATAATATTGTAATTCCCTAGACTTTACTATTAAGGTTCATTAGGGAATATCCCTTATCGTCCTCATTTAGCGTATAATAATATGGTAATTCCCCCTAACTTGTACTATTAAAGACCATTAGATAATAGCCTTTATTTTTCTCTCCTGTGCTATTTGAAATTACTCATAGATCTCTTTCATCGACATAATTCTTTTCTCTCCAACTCTTCCGGGAATTTCGTGGGGTTTTATCATGGCGCACAATTTTACCTAAACGCTGAAAGTGGGAAGGTAAACGCAGTTCCCTGGTATCCCATCTATCTCAATTGAATCTCCTTTTACGCACAATTGGCCCGGTGTCAGAATTTGTTTTCCTGATATGCGGTGCTTTTATCTGTATAACATTCTGGCTTTATTTTTTTCTATGGAATAAGGGTAAGGGTAAAGGGGTATCTGCCTCATATGACAACCTGAAGCTGAAATTCAATATTTCTTTTCATATTCAGTATGTTTTAATCTCTTTTCAGTCAAGGAGATGAAATGATTCTCTCATGGTAAATGTAAGTGTAAAACAGTTAACCTTGAAAGAAAGAACTTGCTTCATAATCACTGTCTGGTATCTTTGTTACCACCTGAATATGTTCAGGTCAGCTCCAAATTTGTTCCCAATTTCTTTACAGTGGAAGAACATTTCAAGCTTGTAAGTATTGTTATGTATAGTGCTATTGTTTTATATAGTGTTCACAGTATTGCAAGCGCAACCAAATCAACACTTCCAACATTATAACAGAAGAACTGGTTGCCTTCTTTTTAAAAAATCTACGGGGCAAGTCCACCAACTATTACATCTTAATCTCATAATATCGATGGTAGAAAGTATTTCTCTTATATCATTTTACATAAAATAATATTTACTCTCATCTACCCATATGTATATGCACACAGATTTCTCTGTATTTCCAGATATGTAACGCATTATTACACTACAAAAATTCTCCTTGTATTTTGATAATTTGCTTATATTTTACCAGTTTATTTATTCGATTGTTAATTAATTTTTCTTAATAACTGATTTCATCCTTCTATATTTCCTGTTACTTTGTTACTTCTTTCAAATGAACCCTTGCTTGTTGGAAGCTTAAATTGCAAGTCAATGGCCCCTGTAGGCTTGTTCCAAATGAATAGGGTTCATGTTCTCAATAATAATAATAATAATATAATAATAATAATAATAATAATAATAATAATAATAATAATAATAATAATAATAATAATAATTTATATTTTTTTTGTTTTGCATTTATATCGTTGTTTCAAATTTTCACTACACTTCAGTTAATCCAGCACATCAGGGTAAACAAACTATAGCAACGTTCACTACACCGGCGATCCTTCTTTCACAAACCAAGAAATGCCGCGAGAACCAACTGAATGCAACCGAGCTGAAGTCCAAGAGAATTGTTTTGGTTACATAGCTGTTGATTAATTCTCTCTTTGCTATTTCTGACGAGTTCCCAGTATTATTTGCATTCCAGACTCCTGGGAATTCCTCCTCCAACCTTACAGTGACGAGAGGTGGAAAAGGGTTAAGCTCCCGAGGAGGGTGTGTAAACACAACTCTAAATCTATGGGAATTCTAAAGTGTCGAGACCTGTGTTGGCTTGTGTGTGTTTATTTAATCCCCAGAGGAAGTTTGCTGAATACACACTTTTGAATGTTGGCCTCGAGACGGTTACGCAACTCAAAAACATAATACTTTAGAAAACTCGAAACGAGTCATGTTATCTTGATCCTCTGACATTTACGATCTGCTGTCTTGCCAGGAAAGGGGTTTCAGTGCTAATCTGAGACTCAACCGACAGTATAAGTACGACGTACGAAGGACTTCAGGCGTGTTAGTTGCAATACAATTTCATTAACATTCCACGCAAGTTAATGAAATTAATTTGACTGTTTTCAGTGTTGCATGAAGTTTAGACAGACAGAGTTAAATCCCACGTGGGAAGGTTATAAAAGTTTTATTAATATAAACCGCTCTTTTGGCGTTTTATGAGAACTCTGAAATGCTGTAGTGTGGAGGATAGTCTCTCTTTTCAGTCAAGGCGTTTGCAGACGAAGTACACATGTGTATGTGTATATGTATAGGTATATGTGTATATATACATATATATATACTGTATATATATATATATATATATATATATATAAAATAATAATAATAATAATAATAATAATAATAATAATAATAATAATAATAATAATAATAATAATTTATATTTTTTGGTTTGCATTCATATCTTTGTTTCAAATTTTCACTAAACTTCAGTTAATCCAGCATATCAGGAAAAACAATCTATGGCAATGTTTCCTACACCGGTGATATTTCCTTCACAAATCAAGAAACTCTGAGAGAACCAGGTGAGTGTAACCGAGCTGAATCCAAGAGAATTGTTTTGGTTGCATAGCTGTTGGTTATTCGAGGGAATAACAACGTAAAACAAAATATAAACAGAATATTTGGCCACGAGGAAACTGAAAGAATGAAATGTGAGATTTGCGACAGACCGAACTACAAAAATTGGCAAAGAAAAATGTATTTAATCCGTACCCAGTGCTATCTGAACTTGCCACATTTTTATTAATCTTTCAAAAAGCGGATAGTTCTGAAGAATCCGCATTTACTACTCCAACGTTATATATTTTATATATTTCATGACGTCTTTCCCAACTTTTCCTTCTCCATAGTAATTCTGTTCGAGGAAGGAGCGGTGTCTTTTAAGTTCATTGTCTTTGCTTATTTTTTTTTTGTTTTTTACTCCGTCTCGCAGCGACAGGAAATTGCAGCGTAGTCAAGACAATGGCGAGAGGTTTTTGCTTTCATGGAATGAAATCCTTTTCCTCTTAAGGGAGACAAGAATATTCAGAACAATGTTGCACTTCATGCCAGCACTTGCAATACTTGTGAGTTCTTTTGGCAAAGAAATTCATATCGATGTTATGAGGGAAAATCCTCTCTCTCTCTCTCTCTCTCTCTCTCTCTCTCTCTCTCTCTCTCTTACACGCACATACACACAAGTATGTATATATATATATATATATATATATATATATATATATATATATATATATATATATATATATATATATATATATATATATATATATATATGTGTGTGTGTTTATATATATATATATATATATATATATATATATATATATATATATATATATATATATATATATATATATATATATATATATATATATATATGTATGTATGTATGTATGTATGTATATATATATATATATATATATATATATATATATATATATATATATATATGTATATATATGTATATATATATATATATATATATATATATATATATATATATATATATATATATATATATATATATATATATATATATATATATATATATATATATATATTTATGTATTCCCTGAAAACCCACCTATGAAAAAATACTCTCCTGGTCTACTTTTCACTTTTAAAGCAGAAAAAGATGATAAAACTTCATTACGAACAGAAAAACTTATTTCCATCTCTGATAGTAGGCTCAGTACCAAAGTGGTACTTTCCATCACCTGATGAGTTCAGTATACTTTAAAAAATAAGAATAATATCAACCAGTGATACGTGAGTTGATGACTGCTTTTGAAATAAAGTCCTAAGTCCTGTTTATCACGATTGGAACCAAGAAAACTCCAAAATCTATAAAAAACAAGAAATAAAGGGCACACTACGGATCTTAAGGAGACAAAGCGAAGCATATGCTGCCCAGGTTGCTCCTCAAATGGGCAGTGACCTGGAGGCTGTGTCAACCATTTCAGCCGCAATAGCGAGTGGCATAGAGCTATGTCTGTAATTTACCTCCGGTAATTGCCGTAGAATCCATATAACTAAAATAGTCAAGGAACTTCAAATAATCGTTCTCACGGTGTCTTTTGCATACGTCACGCCATTAAATTGCCTTATCTTGTCTTCGGATTTCTTTGATAATTTAATTTCATTTCCCACGTTAGAAAATTATCTGATATGCTAAATACCAATTTGGATGATTACTTGAGTGTGTGTGTGTGTGTGTGTGTGTGTGAGAGAGAGAGAGAGAGAGAGAGAGAGAGAGAGAGAGAGAGAGAGAGAGAGAGAGAGAGAGAGAGAAAACATCTCTCACTTCGGTTAATGAATTCCACTTAAGTATATCCTTTCCAAGTGATGCAAACGATAATTAGCATTTATTTACGTGCTTTAAACTCATTATCTATAACAAATTTCACATAAGACTGGCTTCTCAATGCCAGCACGTATTATCAACACATAACGACATTCGTATATCTCATGATTTTTTCCATATTAAACTAATTGCCTGCCTCGCATATTAGGAGTTACAGGATCCTGCGTCAACCTCACGTTAAACGACCGCCCCAACTTGATATCCCCTGTCGTGAAACCTCGTTAAGCCTCTCGAAATACAAATGGCTTTTGTCCGCGATAAGTGGAAAACATAATAGCGAGAGGCATAATTTGTTGCGCAAAGGTTCTCGTCGATCGTTGAAACAGCATCGACTTCCTTCCTTTAAAATAATAGCCTCAGTATCGCCCCGCTGCGTGCATTACGTAATGCTTTTTGTTGGTGTCGAGATCTCTCTCTCTCTCTCTCTCTCTCTCTCTCTCTCTCTCTGTCAACTTCGTCTGTAAAATGGCTTATTTTTTGTGGATTACGCAATGATGGTGTAGGCGTGGAGGACTCTCTCTCTCTCTCTCTCTCCTTAAAATGGGCTAAACTTTTCTTCATAATTTCTCACGTAAAACAGATAAGTTATGGAACTCTCTCTCTCTCTCTGTTGAGAGAATTCTCAGCTTCTTCCTATATTTATTGACCAGTTTCGAATTTCTTTCTATAAAGTTTATGTAAGAATAATGACTTGGTTCTCTCCCTCTCTCTCTCTCTCTCTCTCTCTCTCTCTCTCTCTCTCTGATCCCTTTAAGATAGCACTGTAATAAGTTTCTTATTTTGTCAAGATTTAATTCAAATCTAATATCTCTCTAAACAGTTTTTCAATGGAGGATTTTTTTTACTTTGAAAGACGAGTACACTACATTTCATTATTTCCCGACTAATTGCTGCTCTCAGAGTCGATTGTTAAATTTCCAAAGAGGGAAGGAAAAGGCTGTTAAAATATTGTCCCAAGTGTTTTATATTTTTTATTTCTTTTCTACTTTTTTTATGAAACCTGCACTGTATCTTAAAATATCTTGAAAGATAAAAATATAAAGAAGATAAAAAAAGATGAAAGCTATGACTGTCAAGAGAGCAGAGAAGAGACTTACAACATTTCCTGTGTCTGATAAATGCCAGAACGAAGATATTACGCTCTCAGAACACACAAAGGCTCCCAGAACTAATACCATGAATAATACTTAAGCAATTCTTTGCTTGGATGAAAATCCAAGAATGAACTTTGATAAGAACTAATGCCATGAATAAAACTTAAGCAATTCTTCGATTGGATGAAAATTAAAGAATGAACTTTGAAAGAACTAATGCCAAGAATAATACTTAAGCAATTCTTTGCTTGGATGAAAATCCAAGAATGAACTTTGATAAGTCCTAATGTCATGAATAAAACTTAAGCAATTCTTCGATTGGATGAAAATCAAAGAATGAACTTTGATAAGAACTAATGCCAGGAATAACACTTAAGCAATTCTTCGATTGGATGAAAATCAAAGAATGAACTTTGATAAGAACTAATGCCAGGAATAATACTTAAGCAATTCTTCGTTTGGATGAAAATCAAAGAATGAACTTTGATAAGAACTAATGCCAGGAATAATACTTAAGCAATTCTTTGCTTGGATGAAAATCAAAGAATGAACTTTGATAAGAACTAATGCCAGGAATAACACTTAAGCAATTCTTCGTTTGGATGAAAATCAAAGAATGAACTTTGATAAGAACTAATGCCAGGAATAATACTTAAGTAATTCTTTGCTTGGATGAAAATCCAAGAATGAACTTTGATAAGAATTAATGCCATGAATAAAACTTAAGCAATTCTTCGATTGGATAAAAATCAAAGAATTAACTTTGAAAGAACTAATGCCAGGAAAAATACTTCAGCAATTCTTCGTTTGGATGAAAATCAAAGAATGAACTTTGATAAGAACTAATGCCAGGAATAACACTTAAGCAATTCTTCGTTTGGATGAAAATCAAAGAATGAACTTTGATAAGAACTAATGCCAGGAATAATACTTAAGCAAATCTTCGTTTGGATGAAAATCAAAGAATGCACTTTGATAAGAACTAATGCCCGGAATAATATTTATGCAAAAAATTCTTCGTCTGGAGGAAAATCAAAGAATGAACTTTGATAAGAATTAATGCCAGGAATAATACTTAAGTAATTAAGAACTGATGCCAAGAATAATACTTAAGCAACTCTTCGCTTGGATGAAAATCAAAGAATGAACTTTGATAAGAACTAATGCCAGCAATAATACTTAAGCAATTCTTTGTCTGGATGAAAATCAAAGAATGAACTTGGTAAATGTAAACCAATGCTGAAAAGCAATAATAAAAAAAGCACTTTTTTTGGGAACGAATGCTTTAGTATCTTAGACAGGATGTACTGTATATATAGGGATTAGGCCTTATTGGAAACAGTATTTTTGTGTGAGGTTAGAGCAGCCAATATGAATGTTGATTTTTGCTTTGATCAGCATCAAATACCAGGTATCCTAATCCCGATAACTGACGTCTGGTAAGACAGTTCCAAGAATAATCTGCACTTATATTTCTTCTGAGGAAATGCTCTTTAGCCCTCAAAACCTCCCAAAATTCTGTATTTTCATGAAAATATACTTTGAAAAACAACACACCTAAAGTTTTATTGCCTCTCGCATGATAACATTGTTATACTTAAAATGTTTTGCTTTTATTTCCGTCTGACTGCTTGTAACAAAGCATATCGGGAAATAATATAGGTTTTTTTTTGTTGAATGTCTTGCGGGCATTAGTTTTAACTCCCCGGAGATGATAAACTTTTGGCTGCTAATTATGAAGTTTGGACAAGTCATGGATTGCAAAATAAGATTTTTAACTTTAACAGCCAGAGACAACTCTCTTGCGAGCCATCCAATGAATGTATTGACTGAGTTCCCCCAAATATTCGTTATCTCTTATCAAGTCGTCTTGCTAACTGACGTAGACAAAATGATGGATCAACAAATAATAAAACTACTTTTAGTGCGCTTAAACAATCTAATTACATAGTCATTGTCAAATATAACTCACCTTAGTTTAACAGCGGTCCACAGTCCTGCATTTTATTGTCTAATTCCAGGACTACCATTTTTTTTAATGATTTTTAAACCTTCACAACCCCTTGCTTTCAGGCAAAATCGAGTTTTTGCTTTCATGCAATTAGTGTGTAAAAGCTTTCATGAAGTGCCTCGAAAGCCATCCTCAAAAGTGACTTTATATTTTAAAAAAGGAGCGTAATCAAATGATTTTGAGGTTGCCTGTGTGTGCCTGCTTTTGGGGAATGTGTGGTGCGAACGTAGGTTGGATTAAACTGGATTAGTGGGTAATAATTCCATCACGATTTGCATCTAATCCTCGCACGCACGAAACTGTTTCATACCATTTAATGCGACGTTCAGTGCGAATTATGGTGTAGGTTTCTGCTTTCCAAAAAAAAAAAAAAAAAAAAATTCCATCCTGTTAAGGAGGATTAAAAGTCCTTTCATAATTGCATGTCGATAATTATTATGACTTTAAACAGAAGCTAATAGAGTATATAAAATATGCATACTAACACTCACACATATATTTATATATATATATATATTTATATATATATATATATATATATATATATATATATATATATATATATATATATATATATATATATATATATATATATATATATGTGTGTGATAAATGAATCACGTACAAAAGTGATAATAAACATCAATGGATACCACGCGCTCCTTCCGATCTTTCTGTGTTCATTTCCCCATCTTGGAATATGCCGTCAGAGAATTTGCCGACGCCCTCACTCAAGCTCATACCAACAAGGAACACCTGCGGTTTTTACGTGAATGTCGGGATGAACAAGTGATACCAAGATCGTTCATAACCAATTCCTTGCTGAAATTAGAAGACCAACCCTTCGGTGAAATACAACGTGCCATATTGGAAAAACATATCAACATCAAAACATTGGAAACCAAAAAGAACTTTGAAGATCTCACGAGAAAAAGACGACATTTTGAAGCCTCAATACCACCAGATTGAGAGATTCCCTACGTGAATATTGTCATGTGAAGATGAGGAATCAAGTGTATCGGAAACTGAAAAGTAAACACGATAATAAAATGAAACTGTTGATTGAAAGAAGCCCTGGACCAACAACGCCAATCATGAATGTGTCGTCAACTTATCAAACAAACAGCTGGATAGAAATGTAACTAGTGCCTTAGGCTACGGTTTAAACTTTGCTTTATCTCCTGGCGGAAGGAACAGTGTGGAAATAACTAAAGGACTGTGTAATTTGGAAAAATATAGTGATTTAACGAATGAAGAAGTGAACATGGTTAAGGGAGTGATTTATGGAAGTATGAAAAAATCAGACACCACAAACGTCCCCAAAAGATTTATGGTTGCTATTAATGAACTGAAAAAGATAAAAATATACACATGACAAAAGCAGATAAATCAGGCGCCCTTGTAATTTTAAATAAAAGTGAATATATAGAAAAATGCAAAATCTTTTAGGTGATGATAACACATATAAAGAATTAAATAAGAACCCGATAGACAATGTGAATAGTGGTTTCAATAAGAAAGTGAAAACCTGTTAAAAGGTAACGAAAGCCTTATAAAGAAGTTGTGTGTGACCTCTCCATCGCTACCATACATGTATGGTACAATAAAAACTCACAAAGCAAACTTTCCTGCCAGGCCAATTATCAGTTCAGTTGGTTCCGCATCATACAAGCTAATGAAGTACTTAGTAGATATTCTTAACCCATTAGTAGGTACCATCTCAAATGCAAATATCAAGAATAATGTGGACCTGATAAATAAACTAAATAGTGTAGAGATTAATAGTGAATCCAGGCTTGTAAGTTTTGATGTTGTATCACTATTCACAAAGGTGCCAATAGATGATCTGATGGCGTTTTTATCTGAATTGTTAGAGAACACACAGCTGGATATCCCATTTTCTAAAAGTACTTTAATTGAACTGATTAAATTATGTGTAAAAGATTGTAAATTTGAATTTAATGGTAAATTTTACTCACAAAATTTTGGTATGGCAATGGGAAACCCTCTATCCCCAGTGTTAAGTAACTTATATATGGAATTTTTTGAAAAGAAGATATTAAACAACATAATCCCACGTAATGTAACATGGTTTAGGTATGTTGACGACATAATTTGTGTATGGCCAGGAACCAAGATGTAAAAACTTTTTGCCAAATTAAATCAATTAGTACCATCAATTAAATTCACGATGGAAATGGAAAATGATGGGTGCTTACCGTTTTTGGATGTCCTCATACGAAGAAATAGTAGTGGGTTTAAATATAGTGTGTATAGAAAACCCACTAATATTTCTTCCTATGTGCATTTCTAGTCTGGACAAAGCAATAAGGTTAAAAAGTCAGTGTTTTCATCTATGTTTTTAAGAGCATTACGGGTATGTAGCCCTGAATATATAGATGATGAAATAGATAAGATTAGGAATGCAGGCAAAAAATTGAAATATCCTGATAGTGTATTAAACAGTGCATTTGAAGCGGCAAAAAAGAATATGTATCAAAACCAGAAAGAACCTTACAACACAAAAAATTTGTTTGTTTTGCCTTATAATAATAATATGAAAGATATCCTCATCTTCTTAAGAATTTTGGTGTTAATGTCGCATTTAAGAACAATACAACAATGAAAAAATGTACTTATCAAGAACTCCCAGACAATACTAAAGGGTGTGTATATAAAATTCCGTGTAAGTTTTGTGACAACTTTTATATTGGCCAAACCTGGAAAGCACTGGAAAAAAGAATTGAACAACATAAGAAATGTGTGAGATATGCACAAGGAACAGTGGTATATTTGTACATGTTAGTGAGAACAATCATCCTATCAACTGGGAAGGGGCAAAAGGATTGTATATTCTAATAATGCACTGGAAAGGAACATCATTGAATCTAGCTTTATAAAAGAAAGTTACAACCATAATTTGAATATCAGTCAAGGGATGTATAAACTTGATCCTTTAATATCAAAAGAAATTTGTAAATTGTTTAAACTTTAAGGTAGGCAGTAGATATGTATGAAAATAGGACTATCAGATTTGTAAACACAGTACGAGGGTAGTAATGTTAATGAGTTTCCAAACTCCGCCTCCATGACACCTGTCAGGTGTGGATCTGAGGTGGGGTATGGTCTGTTTATCAGCAATGTCCCCAGAGAGTCTGTGATTTTTAGCCAAATGAGTTTTAAAGGCCACTCCTACCTCGACACCGGCCTGAGTGGGGATATGGAGTCTCTAACGGTTGTGTATGTTCGTCAGTACTGTTCTTGTAGTATATATATTTGTGACTTCTCACACTCTGTATTAGTCCTTCGTCAATGGCATGGAAATAAAGTCGAAACCGGTCAGACCTACACCCTGTTTTCTTATTTTTCACCTGTGGTAATGTGTGATAAATGAATCACGTACAAAAGTGATAATAATCATATATATATATATATATATATATATATATATATATATATATATATATATATATATATATATATATATATATATATATATATACATATATATATATATATATATATATATATATATATAAATATTTAACATGTGGTTTATATTCCTAACAACAACAGGGAAAAAATGAAAAATGCCTCTAAATCCCGACCGGTTTCTGTCTTTGTTGCGAAGCCACTTTCAGTGTCCTCTGATAATGCCTTAGCAATAAAGCCGAAACCGGCTCATTTTGACTTGTGATATATATATATATATATATATATATATATATATATATATATATATATATATATATATATATATATACATATATATATATATATATCAAAGCCGAAACTGGCTCATTGTGACTTGTGATATATATATATATATATATATATATATATATATATATATATATATATATATATATATATATATATTTATATATATATTAGTACTTACAGGTACACCAAATGATGAAGAACAACCTTTTGGCCCGAAAAAAAATTTTATTTACTCTCAAACGCGACGTCCTTTCTCTGCATGGAAAATGGACCACAATTTCTGGATTCCTGTCTATTTCAGACTTTACTCTTTGCTTTTGTTTGCTGTTTTGGAGCGCTCATGTTCCTGTGCTTTCAGAGAAAATTGAGTTTTTGGTGTTAAAGCAATTAGAATGTTATTGCTTTTACTGCAGCGTTCCTAAACTTTGCCTGAAAAGTGAAATATATTTTTGGAGAGAGAGAGAGAGAGAGAGAGAGAGAGAGAGAGAGAGAGAGAGAGAGAGAGAGAGAGAGAGAGAGAGAGAGAGAGAGAGAGATGGTTCCATATATCCCTCACTAATCTTCAAAGTAATGTTGTCGCATTTTTATCTATGAACAACGTGGCGGTTCAATTGGGTCAACTTAAAATATGTATTTTCTGTTGTTTGGAAATTAAAAAATTAATTTATAATTTGAATAAGTATTCGACACAGTAATCTCAAGTTCTTTTATATAAAATGCTATCATTTATGCGAAAACTTCCTGAAAGGAATTATGTTTTTCTTAAGAAAAGAAAA
>NC_089780.1:19517665-19527665 GCF_040412425.1 Macrobrachium rosenbergii
CCTTTCATTTATGGTTAGCATTTCAATGAAATGTTAGTTAATTGGCAGAGAGAGAGAGAGAGAGAGAGAGAGAGAGAGAGAGAGAGAGAGAGAGAGAGAGAGAGAGAGAGAGAGAGAGAGAGAGAGAGAGAGACGTAAAACTTAGACGATAATATTATGTAAATATTCTGAGTTGAAACAAAATAATATTCCGACATGATAAACGCAACGTCTATACATTCACAAGTCACGCAGAGAGAGAGAGAGAGAGAGAGAGAGAGAGAGAGAGAGAGAGAGAGAGAGAGAGAGAGAGAGAGAGAGAGTTAAACGCACCGTCTATACATTCACAAGTCATTACGAGAGAGAGAAAGAGAGACAAACGCACCGTCTATACATTCACAAGTTATTACGAGAGAGAGAGAGAGAGAGAGAGAGAGAGAGAGAGAGAGAGAGAGAGATTAAGCAGAGAAGCGATTACCATAGTAATTCACTGGCATTGTATTCAATGAGAACGGGTACTTAGTTACCACAGTGGAAACAGGGTAATTTACATCTTTCCTGAAGCCCCAGTGCTCTATGGCTACATTAGCAATATTACCAATTTATAAACGCTGTCGACTTGGGTCGCCTGCCACTGCCAACTGCACATTACCATAAGATGAAACTACGTACTGGCTCCTAATAACATTCCGAATATTTTAGGTCATGTAGATTCCTAGGCATCTGAATTATTAATGTAATGCTTTTACGATGTAAATGCTTCTGGATGAGAGAGAGAGAGAGAGAGAGAGAGAGAGAGAGAGAGAGAGAGAGAATAACTGTATTAAAGAACTATTCCTATCATCTATTGAACGTCAAAAGCCAGGCAAGTCATCAGTTAGCAGATCTTCTATACACACACGCACACACCACACCCACATATATGTATACACACATACACACACGCACACGCACACATATATATGTGTGTATATATATATGTATGTATGTAGGTATATAAGAATTTTTATCGCAAAAAGTAAAACAATAATAGGTAGACTTTAACTATTAGTATATAAATTACATATTTATTAAGCAAAATAAATTCGAACTTTAATTGCAGTGTGTTTTTCCCTAAACGGATCACAGATCACTGTAACGTGCTATTTTGTTAAGCACACAAGAATCCTCATCATTATGAAAATAATTCCCGAATCTTATTTTACTGAAAGTCAGTCTCGGAGCGTCACCAATTAGTTAAGACCTTCAAGCCACCAACTCTGGTGGAGTGGCTGTTTGACCTCCTGGGAACTCAGGGGCATAATCATAATTTTTGAAACCTCTTGTTTATCCTGTCATGAGAGTCGTGCAATTAAGGACAAGCTGAATGCATTATGATCGTTCAAGAGTCTTTTTGGAATCTTTGCAACAACAAGCTTTTTAGGCTCATGTTAGCTGAATAAACCTATTAATTATATGAAGAAAGGATTTTTTCCTAACTTTACTGGGGCGACAAACAACGCTTGTTCCTTTGATCTGAAGGCAAGAAGCTGTTAGGGCTAATTAAGTACTCTTGCTGCAGTCATTTTATGGGTTTTTACAGTCCTGCTGGACTTAAGAAATGTTACCATTTTGACCGTTTATCTTTATTCGAAAAATACTACCTATATTATTGAGTTAACATAGTCAATATAGTCAGTGCACAGAAAAAAAAAGACTATTTTCCAGTAAAAATATCATAATGGAGGCCGGTATTCTCGTTCTTATTGCATTTATTAAAACTGTGATTATTTCATTTCCCGATATTTAATTAGAAATTTTAATTGCATATATATAACATACGTATGTGTGTGTATATATATATATATATATATATATATATATATATATATATATATATATATATATATATATATATATATATATGCATATATGCATGGAGTGTGTGTGTGTGTTTGTGTGTGTGTGAGTCCGAGTTTGAGTGTGTTCAGATGCATGTCTCGCGTCACTTTTGATTTAACCTTATCCATGAAAGGAATTCGACCGTCTGGGAGATCGAAAATGCGAAATGTCATCGGATGCACTTCCATTGTGACGTTTTACAGTTGCATGACATTAAAAAGTCATAAATATGTTCCTTATCTTTTCCAATCCATTGCAAAGGAGAAGTTTACCCTTTCCAACGTACGCTTTCTTAGGGAGAAACTGTGAGACAAAGTTTGAAAAGGAGTGGGATGGGAAGGGTGGGAGAGATTCCCTTCCAAACTGTGATAAATCTTTATATTATTCATGGGAGGAGGCTGCAGAAAGCATACTTCGGTCTGTGTTTGATATATGAATGCAGAATGGCACGAGAGGAATTGGAACAGGTCCTGAGTATAGAGTGAGAGCGAGTGGGAGTATGAAAAATGGTTTCAATACAGTAATTTACGTTCTTCATCAATTTGCAATCAGAAAAAGTTCAAAAACTGATATCCGCCTTTATCTTTATGACATTTACTAAAATATTGTTTGAAAACATCGCCGATATGATAAATAGTTTATACAAGTTAAACATATTTATGTTTTTCTCGAGTGTATTATGAGATGTAAAAACAAATATTGTGAGCAAATAAACATAAAGCTGCTTAACTCTGGATAAATTTAGTTTACTGTTATTGCAATACAACTGTTTCTAGTCTCGCTCCCGCCCCCCCTCTCTCTCTCTAAGAGCGTTTTTGCCGAGCTTAACCTACTCCCAAAAACGTTTTAGTGTTTCATAAGTTCACTGAGTCCAATTTCCTAATGGACAATGTGTCATTGTGATGTGAATGTCTCTCTCATTATTGAGTTGTTTATATCTAATCAATCGTCAATTAAACTCTTGAACATTCTTGAGTTAACGTTTTACTGAAAGTATTAATTCAAGAGGCCTTTCACATAAGAGGGACAAAAAAAAAAACAAGTAAAAAATGCGCATAAGAAAAGTTTTCTGTACAGCCAATAATGCTGTATGAAACTCTCAGCCGCGACCCATGAAAATTTTAGCCACGTCACTGGTGGCCTGTGTTGTTGGCACCTATAGCGGTCCCAGACGCACAATCATGGCTAACTTTACCTTAAATAGAATAAAATCTACTCTGGCTAGAGGGCTGCAATTTGGTATGTTTGATGATTGGAGGGTGAAAGATCAACACACTAATTTGAAGCCCTCTAGCCTTAGTAGTTTTTAAGATCTGAGGGCGGACAGAAAAAGTGCGGACGGACAGACAACTAGCAATCTCAATATTTTTCTTTTACAGAAAACTAAAAAAAACAACTACAAGTATTACTCAATAGAATTAGAAACTACACTTCCAGTGATTCCTTGAAACTCAATTTGGGCTTCAGATTAATTCACTGCCCTAACAGTGCTCGAATAGATATTCAATTAACCACAAGTATACCTTGAGAGACAAGAGCGTCAAAGACGCCGCCGCAAGGCGAACTCGTTCCTGAATCGAGGAGAAACACAATAGGGCAAATTGGAGAGATGCTAGTTTTATAAGTACATAGGTTAATAGGAAGTGGAATGTAAATACTGAAAACCAATTAGGTTTTGACATTTCTGGAAAAAGTGGCAGTGTTACCCAAAAAGGCTTACGTTTTAGTAGCGTTTACCCTCAGGGAAACTTCATAATGAGGACCTGAAGTTGAAATGCTGCGTAGTTGGTGCAGAATATATATATATATATATATATATATATATATATATATATATATATATATATATATATATATATATATATATATATATATATATATATATATATATATATATATATATATATATATATATTATATATATATACACACTGAGAGAGAGAGAGAGAGAGAGAGAGAGAGAGAGAGAGAGAGAGAGAGAGAGAGAGAGAGAGAGAGAGAGAGAATTTTAATAACGCGAGTATCGCATTATGTATGTTGTGAATTAAAGCCAAAGACGATTGGATGACGTCATAAACGATAGCCCTTTTCCTGAGATATTTTAATGATGCTAATTCCAATACGACCAGAAAGAGATATTCTTCTATTGCGTTTTTAATTTTTCTTCCCAGTCATTGTCCTCTCTCTCTCTCTCTCTCTCTCTCTCTCTCTCTCTCTCTCTCTCTCTCTCTCTTTCTTTGCTTTGATATTCATGAAAACGTGACTTTTTTCTATTGATATAAATTACTTAGCCTTTTCTAAAGTTAGACTTACTGTGCGGTGCTTATTTATTAGTGTTCAAATGATGGTATGTCGTCTGCATTTATAATAATTACAGAGTAAGTAATTTTAAAAATAGTTTTAACTACACGCGAACTTTAATCATTCTTATTTTTATTAGCACATTTATTTTCTTTTGTATCAAAATATACGTAATCTAAACTCAGTTTTTCGAAGTCATCTTAAAAAAAATATTCATATCTGTTTTTGTTATGAAGCACCGGAAAAATGTCTTTCTTTTCTACCAAGATCTCTCTTAATTGAGGAACCCTCAATATCAGAAGAAAGGGCGAAGGGTGAATTATGGAGAACCGAATATTTTGTTATTGCAGAATGATTTCGTTGTGATATTTCCCACGACGGTGTCGTCTCAAGAAGAATTATGGGTGGAGGCTGATCATCTATAATGCTGAACGTAATGGTTCTGAATATTGGACTTGTGTTATTTTTGCAAAATTATATTCTACTGTTTGCAGAAAGCGAAATCTTGGATATTTTATTAATTCCTAGTTACAGCAGCGAAGGTCGACTGTTTTATCTAGTGCAATGATGACATGATAGAGTGTTCCAAATGCATGTCACTGTACTAGAATCACAGCGGACACCACTACACCAGTGATGCAGTGACATAAATGGTTCCTCTCCATTTTAATGCTCTGTAGCTGCAGAGGATAAGCGTGGATTTGCTACTTCAGTGGCCGGCGGTTCATGTTCTGTAGTTAAAAATACTTTTAAAATTACTTACTCTGTAATTCATATAAATGCAGACGACATTCGATCATCTGAACACTGTAATAAATAAGCGTCGTAAGTCTAACTTTGGAAAAGCTAAGTAATTTATATCCATTGGAAAAAGTCACGTTTGATGAATTCTTCAAAGGATTTTGGTTTACTTCTTTGTTTAGTCCTCAATTATCCTTTATTAAACATACGCATTCCCTCCGTGGGAGAGCCAGCACCATCTAATTTGCCCTTCTTTTTTAAATCATATCTATAAAGAAATTACTACTTGAGTTGAGTAATAAAGCAAGATTTTGATCGCCTAACAATCTCAGACACACATATGAATTATATTTTATATATATATATATATATATATATATATATATATATATATATATATATATATATATATATATATATATATATATATATATATATATATATATATATATATATATATATATATATATGTATATATATATATATATATATATATATATATATATATATATATATATATATATATATATATATATATATATATATATATATATATATATATATATATATATATATATATATATATATATATGTATATATATATATATATATATATATATATATATATATTATATATATATACATATATTTGTGTGTATGTATGTATGATTTAGAAATTTCGTTATAAATATAATTTAAAAAAAGAAGGCAAATGAGATGGTGCTAATTCTCCCACGGAGGGAACGCGTATGTTTGAGAAAAGACAATTAAGGACTAAACAAAGAAGTAAACCAAACGCCTTTGAAGAATTCATTAATAACTAAATAAAGCGTAACATGTAATGGCGTTGCAAATGAGGTATGATGCGTAATGTAATTATAAAAGGGAGGGATATAGGATAAAGACTTGGGATGAAAGGCGGAAAAATATAAATCACGGAAGTAATGGAAAAAATAAGTAATTAATGAATGGGAAAGATAGATTGCAAAGCTAATTTCCTAATGCAACATGAAAGGGTAAACAAGATCACCCATTAGATGACTATGAATTAGATTAACAGATAACAAAGATGTCGATAAAAATGTTTAAAAATGGTAACCGGAAGTAATTTTTTGTTGTACGAAAAATCAGAAAAGATGTGAATGTAATTATGTATCAAATGCGTTTTTACGAGGTTACAAATAATTTGTTCCTTAAATGCCAGGAATGAAATAACAAAATTATGAATGTAACAGCGTCATAGGTGGCTTACGCGGTATATGTTCACCCAAGTGTTACAATCCCCAAAAATATTTGATCGACAAATACAATAAAAAATAAACAAATTAATAGTTATTAATGAATACTTGTTTATTAGCACCAGAGCTAACTTATGGTCGTATCCTTCATATGTTTCTGATATGACAAAGGAAAGACATAATTTGCCAGTGATTCATTTACATTCCTTTAAGGAAAAATATTCCAACTCCCTCTATGACACATGTATGAAAAAACAAAGCAACCACAAACACCTCGAAAACAGAATAATAAAAAAAAATATATATTCAAGTGAACTGAGATAAACAACCATTGGTTTTGTATCTTTATATGGAATTCATAGCTAAATCATCCATTCAGTTCATGTTATTGGCGAGCCTGAAAAAGTATAATTAAGTTTTGTTGCGTTTCAGCCCTTCCTGTAATGTCATACTTTAATACGCTGTCACGCGAACTGTGATCGCATGTTTATGAATCTGTGAACATCAATTTTTTTTTATATATTAGTCAGGCGACTACTTATGATTTCTTGCTCTGTGTAGGTAAATGACAAACCCTGATTATCAAGTGTGACTGGGTACTCAGTTGAACACCACTATCCATATTTTTTTTAATATTACTGATTGAAACAGGAGATCCTTTGACTGAGTCCGGAGAGAAAAGTGGGAACTTGAGTCATCCCGAAGAGTTTGAGCTTTTAGCAGCTAATGGAACCAACAAACTTCCCCAGATCTCGTCTGTTTGCTTGGATCAAACAACCTGATTGAAATACACTTAAGACAACTCTTGTTGAGAGAGAGAGAGAGAGAGAGAGAGAGAGAGAGAGAGAGAGAGAGAGAGAGAGAGAGAGAGCCTTGTGTAAACCTATAAAAAAGGTAATGTTATTATATACGTTCTTTCAAAATAAGATGTAAGCAACAGTAAGCGTTTAAAACTAATTAAAAATAAATTCAAAATGTAGGGTAAAGGATCTTTAAGTAGCCATTATAGATCGCAAAAAAATCGAAATTCTCTATTTTTACACATGTGAACACCACAAAATTTCCATTTTTTTACTTGCTTATTAATTCAATAAAATTTCTGGCGTCTTACAGATGAGGAGATACAAAAAACAAAACAGATATTTACGCGTAATCAGGCTACGATTCTCTTTCGAGGTGAAACACGATCCACTGAGCCATTACCATACCAACAGTCTGCAGTTATCTTCGACAGAAATACAACAAACGTCTCCTATTCAGTAAGTTACAACCCCACTTTTCTCCATCCTCACCATACTGCTTTGTACTATAGACCAGAGTAAGTGAAACCCGGCAGTGTAGCACCGTAGAGTTTATACATTTTTTCGGCTTTTTCTCAAATGATTTCCCCCCCCCCCTTACCTTACTGGCTGGCTTTCTACACTCGCCAGGTTTTAAGCAGATTTTAAATATATTCTTATTTCGAATATATTCCTAAGTATGTTCCTATTTTTCTTATGATACACCCAAAACTTCCTAATACTAAATAACACAATTACGGAGAGGCCAGGGTAAATGAAAAGCCTTTCATTTTCCTTTCTTAATGGGAACCTTTACCCTAAAAAATCTACATGAAGTTTTGTTACGATACCATTTCTCTTTACACGAATTCTCTGCCACACAACTAAACAGAAGAAGAGACTGTTACAATGTTCAAAGAGAGAGAGAGGAAAAATGCAACCTCACTTCCACTTTGCAGAGTAATAAACATCCCAGGCGTGAAACACTCGGAGAATTAATGGAGACGTCATTTCAAGGAGCAGAGTCCTCGTTCTGATGGCAAAAACGCAAAATAATGCAGACCGAATGTAGTTTTTGCTCGTGTTTCCGTTATATTTTTTCAATGCTTAAGCAAGCTCATAGTATATCAACTAAAATTAGGAGTATCAGAGGCAAGCCTGAATTCGTATTTATGGGATGATATGGGAATCAACTAATCTGTTCTGATTCTATTTATAGTGTACTTTCGGAAAATTTATAAAAAAACTAAACCTCGTTCCGTCTATAATTTTTAAACATTAAAATATGCAAATACAAAATTCGAAAATTAGACGGCCTTAGTGTAAACCCTATTTCATGTAAATCCAGGTAACAATATAATGGTCGTAAATCCTACAAGTCACAGGAAAGTCTCGTAATTACAAAAAAAAAAAAAAAAAATACGTGGAAACTTACCAGGACTAATGTAGATTTGATAAAAAAAATAGCAAAGATGTCGTAACTTAGGAGAAATTCAAGTTCATTCATTCATATGCTTGTCAGTACAAAATAAAATGATCATGTTTCACACCAATAAATATTTTCTTACTCAGCCTCTTATACGCTTATTAATCATGAAAAGTCTAATAATAAATTAGTAATTATATAAACTACTCCTGTCTTTTTATTCATTATACCACTAACTTATTCTTTTTACTATTATAAAATTGCAAATAAATTATACCATTAACAGTCCGACATTATCGAATATACTTGATCTTTTTCTGTAAATTTCAAAATCCTACGTACGTTTTTTTTTTCACTATCGCTAAACCTCTCTTTGCATTATGAATCAGTTCTATCATCATTAATGAAATCAGTATCGCCATTATTATTATTATGGAAATATATGTGTGAATGCTAAACTCTGATACTGTAAGTTGTAACAAAAATTTGTAATATACATAATTATTTTTTTTATTTTATGAAGTATCAAAGGGCATCATTTTCCTCGACTTCATGCAATAAATTTATTCAAATGTATCTGTCCTTCAAGGTAAGCTGCTTCCAATAAGTATGCACTGGTGGTTTACAAATTCTTTACGAAAATATACATAAAAATTCAACTGATTTCAGAACCAGATGTATTCAGTTTTATATGAAATTCGAGGAAAGCTACTTTGGAGAATAACAAAAAAGGTAAAAAAAAAATTAAATGCAAATCTGTTTAAATGACCATGAAATATGAATAAATTAGAGGCGATCCATTAATAAGGTATAAAAACTTGGAATTATTAAAGGAAATACATGTCTGATAATATAGGAAAGATTCCCAAAAATCTGTCTGTAAAAGGGTCCTTCCCAGAGGAAATCTTATGATTTTAACCCTTCACAGAGGGATCTGTGAGACAGTGATGAATGAGACTTAAATAATACATTTTCTTCTAAGTATATTTTCGCAGCTGTTACTAAAATTGCAACTTTCTTTTTCAAGTATATCGCATCCACTCTTAGAAATCAATATAGAAAGAAACACCAGCAGATATGGATATATCAGCTATTGTTATTAACTAAGTTTTCAAAACTCTCTTGACATCTTGTCTCGAAGGAATGGAAGCAATGGTGAAAAGTAATTCATAGAAAGAAAGAAGTTATTTCTCTCTCTCTCTCTCTCTCTCTCTCTCTCTCTCTCTCTCTCTCTCTCTCTCTCTCTCTCTCTCTCTCTCTCTCTCTCTGGTAGCCTTGCTCATGAGGAATATACCAAGGAAGCCCCTCTGTTATATACGCAATATTTGTACAGTGCAATATTGTGACCAGCACATGAGGGCTTAATGTCATGCAATGAATCGCGAAAACTCTCTCTAGCAAAATGGCAACCATTTTAGTCTGACTGAGATATAACGATTTTGTTTGTTATTAAATTTTACTCTGAGCGAGAATTGGTGCTCCCTTATTTATTGCATGCAATGCGGACATTGTGTACTTCGGTCAGAGGCAGGAAAATTTATCAGGTACATGTACGAAGTAAAATGTTGAATCTAAAATTATGAAGCCCTACAACATTTTCGTTGAAGATTGAAAATTTACAGAAATATACTGACTTTTGACGTACGTTTTACTGA
>NC_089780.1:19532665-19542665 GCF_040412425.1 Macrobrachium rosenbergii
ATCAGAACCACAAATGGCACTAAAACTAACACCCTACATAAACGCCCTCGTAAAACGATAATGATTTTAGCACTGGAACAATTGCATTACTCTGGGGAGCAATTAGACTCGCTTATTAAAAATTTCGACGTTCATTTTCCAGCCCCTGCTATGGTAATCACATTACGGCAGTGGGAATTTTCATATTTCACCCGGATGTGAACGAGGGAAAAATTATTTTCAATGAGTAAAATTCTGTTAGGGAGCACACACGGATATGCCTTGGCGATTACCTGGAGACGTACCATTAAAACGTAATTGGGCACCGGTTTATAATAATTTGGTTTGAAAATGCCGTAAATATATATTAAAATATAGGAGATAATTACATTTGAATTCTCATTAAACACATCAGGGTGTCCGAATAAATTAAATTCCTAATCGATTTGATAATTTTATTGACTCACTACTAATATTTTAGCTAAATATGAAAAAAAGGATCTTTCCTAGATAGTGACCCCTAAGGGTTTTAACCCGGTAGTATCCAACTTTGCGGCGTGTTTAGTACAAGCTCGTTGGGATGACCGTAAAAACATAAACAAAAGACTGTAAATAGCATAAAGATAATGATCCCCAAGAAATATTAGTTCCAGATAACGACCCCCGAAAACCCTTAGGGGCCACTATCTAGGAACGATCCGAAAAAATTTACAATTAAATTGAAAAATTCCTAAACTACGGTTAACTGTAGGAGGACATAACAAAATCAAATCAAACAGAAACATACATAGGAAAGATGACTGACAAATTAATGGCGCTATCACGAGATAGTCAAAGATCCTTGTCCAAGAAGAATATCTTTTACGTTCTGCCTTACTTGCAAACGCACAGTTTTAAAATAAGAAAAAATCCCAGAAAACTATTATTATTTTTTATTTCATTGGTAGGTTGATTAAAACATGTCCCCCCCCCCAACACAACTCTACCTGTATGAATAGATTTTGCAAGCAATATTGTAAAAAAAAAAAAATATTACTATAACTCTAGTCAGCGATTCGTTGGTCATTTTCACCTATAACATCAAACAAGCACCTTCAGAGTGCTTTCATGGCACTGATTTAAAGATTTTGAACACTAATTACATTCTGAGAACCCACACATTATTATAATTTAATTTACTTAATCCAACATTAATTATAAATAGTATAATCTAATCATCGTCACCATTATTATTCCATTCCAGACAAAAGACAAAAGAAAATATCGTCAACTAGGGAAGGTATTGACTGAGAATTGCCCGTGAAAGTCTGCAAGTCTGCAAAATATTTCCCCAACAATAACGATGCAATTGCAAGTGACACAATCCTCTGTGTGAGAATTCTTATTATGGCATAAGAGAACAAAGAATTCCTATTATTCCTAACGACAACGTCCCACGTTTGGTAATAATCCTGTGGTGTTTGAGAGAGAGAGAGAGAGAGAGAGAGAGAGAGAGAGAGAGAGAGAGAGAGAGAGAGAGAGAGAGAGAGACTGATTATTTTTTTCATTTCACATTATGAGTTAAATGGCACTGTTGACAAAACATTACTCGAATGCATTTAGCCATTTATTTTCCTGTTATGGAAGAATCTATCTCAGACATCAAATTATGATATTCTATGCTATTTTCATAATCATTTATGGATAAGACAACCACACTTTACTTTCTTTAATAACATAATTATCTTGTAAAAACATATGGCATCATACTTGTTTATGGAAATAATACTCTGAAACTGAATAAAATTGAATGTTTTTTTGATAGATAGGAAAATGTAGCCGAACTTTACGCAACGGAATAGTTCATTTTATTTAGAAATCTCTTGCATAAAACGGACTCTTGCCTCTAACCTTCCCTCCCCAGTTAACTCGTAAAGACCTATTATATCAAGTTTTATCTGAACTTTAATTCCTATCACTAGGAAGAGGATATAATATATTTATATAACGTTGTACGCCCGTTATTTATGTTAGAGAATACTAGTACTAAAAATTTCAGAGATATTGGGATATAAGAATGTTACAATGTTTTATATACGGCCAAAAATGTTTACATACATGGCACCAAGATGCAGTATAACTAAATTGATGCTACATAAAAAAGAGTTTTAGAAATTATATACATAATATTTAATCGGAGGACTTTCTTGTATTCAGTCCACAATTACAATAACATCGAACGCTGACCTTCCAAATTCTTTCACAGAAGACACATATTAATACGGAAATAAATGCGTACAAATAAAACTCGATATCAACTCAATAAACAGTGAATGAAACACAGCGTCTTGGTTTAAAGTGAACGCTTTCCCATCCAGGGAGCAATTTACTTTGACACGCAAAGACTTGCTCGACAAAGGGCGAGTTGACCAGTCGATTCCATTCAGCAGTAAGGTTATTGCTTAAGGTTATTGCTTAGTCATGAGTTACTGCTCGGCCGTTGATGAAGGACAGGTCATTTGCTTTATATGAATTCGTGTGTCAAATGTGCAGTAAACATCATGATTTGATTCCTTTATGTAATGGGGAGGTACGATTCGATAGCGAGTGGGACGGTCTCTAATTTCTCACAGGAATGCATAGAATTTTGGAGAGAGAGAGAGAGAGAGAGAGAGAGAGAGAGAGAGAGAGAGAGAGAGAGAGAGAGAGAGAGAGAGCGGTTACATATTGGTGGGAAGGGCCCCAATTTTTTTTTTTTTTACATTCAGTCATCTCTCTTTTGAAGCATTAACCGAAAAATATCTATGCTTGTTTTTTGAAGTTTTCTAATAATGTATAACATGAGAAACGTATAATAAAATAAGGTAAACAAAATATCATGGTTCAATGCAAGTTGTGTCAGAGCGTGTTACCTGACACCCCAAAACCTAAATCCTTCAGGCTACCGGACAGAAGGGAAAGCTCCGTTTCCGTCAACATATTCAACTCACGTGGAATTTTATTTATTTAGTTTATGTTAATTTCAAAAGGAACCATCAGAATATTTCACAGGTTGTGAATGTGGATATTTACTCCAATATCAAAATTAGGAAGCCTTGCGTTTGAACCAACACCAACTTGATCAAAAATTTAATTGCATCTATTCACAGGCCTTTGGGCTATTCTGATTACAAGCATATATGGATATGCCATTAAACGGACCCTGCAAAGTTGTTATCAACCTAATGTCCGGTGCTGTAAAATGATCTACCAGTACGATAGTGACCGTGGATGCGTTAATGCAACTTTCTGTTGAAAACTTTAACAACAGCAACTTAGGTATGCAAAGCATTTGTCAGAATTGGAATGGATGCTTTCCTATGAAGCAGCTGCTAAGGCTAAATGAGTTACGATATTAAACCTTTTAGAAAACTGATTCCATCGCCTATAGCAACCCTCTGACTTCAGATTTCCGTTCACTTTTGCGTACATATATCCTAAAATAATACCCTTTTTATCATACGTTATCTCAGCTTGTTTTGTTTCTATTTTTTGAATATCTTGTGAGAAAGCTTTCTTATCAAGTTGTTGGTCTTTTAATAATAATAATAATAATAATAATAATAATAATAATAATAATAATAATAATAATAATAATAATAATAATAATAATAATAATAATAATAATATGGCTATCGATCAAGCACATGTATTGTCTGTAAGTAAGTGGCCTTTCTGCAACTCCTCCCACATGTATTTAGCTTTCAAAAGCACCTCTCTCTCTCTCTCTCTCTCTCTCTCTCTCTCTCTCTCTCTCTCTCTCTCTCTCTCTCTCTCTCTCTCTCTCTTCCCCCACACCCCTTCGCGCCTTCCGGTATCACAGACTACCTTGGGAAATAACCCAAGTTTCTACCAACAAATAAGGTTTCCCTTCCCTAGATGGTATCACGGCCTTGCGAGCAGTAAGGAACTTATTTTACCCCATCCATGTCTTTCAGAAAATAAGACAGCAGAAAGACGTCTCTCCCCTGCTCTCCATAGACTAGTAACTCACTCAGCTTACGTGAGACTGGAGGGAGGATTTCCTCTGTGGCACGAGTACCTTTCCTTATTCTGTGCCTCCATTTAACATGACATGGATGGATATTGTCACTTCCTTATTTCTTAGATCAACGGTAACAAGAGCCTAACTCCTATCTCTCTCTCTCTCTCTCTCTCTCTCTCTCTCTCTCTCTCTCTCTCTCTCTCTCTCTCTCTCTCTCTCTCTCTCTCTCATCTTATTTTCTGTTAACTTCACTTAATTTCGATAACTCTTTTCCTGACATCTGGAATCAGTGCTGAGCCGAAGTTCTGTTGCGTATCTGGTTTGTGGTCTACCCTCTACAGGTATACCACTTGTCATTCGATGCTATTTTCCTATTATTCAACAACTACTCGCGCTCCACTGTGACAAGACCTCCCAGGGATAATATTCCTTAATTAATTTTTCTTTTCATAGTGGCATTACGAACGAAGTAAATTTTGCCGTTTCAAGGAACGTACATTTCTAAAGAATTAATCTCCTTTGGAACAGTCTATCAGGAAATTGTTTATCCACAAAAGAAGTCGTGATATATTTTGTTAATTTCTAAATTAAAATCTTCAGAGAAGTCAGCTTTGTACACTGAAAAGTCAACTTGAACGAAGCCAGAAACGTACCTTTTTTATGTGAATAGAATATACTTATACCCGGCAAATGAACTGACTATTCTGAATAGATTCATTTGTCATTCACCTTCAAGATACAAGTGTGAGAATCACGAGCTGAATTGAGGTAATAGTTACAGACATGAACTCTCATACTGATTTAGACATGGACTCTCATACTGATTTAGACATGAACTCTCATACTGATTTCTTTGACAATTTCCAGGAATTAAGCAAACAAACAAATACACACACACATTTTCATTTCTTTTCATATGCAGGCCAAACATGCAGAATTTCATTAAATTCTCATAAAAAAAACCATTGCTGCTTCATTTTTTTTAAAGTAAAAATTTGGATAGGCTATTTCACAAAAATATGAGACTGAATCACTTGAAACATATCACTTTTTCGTTCTTTTTCCATCCTTGTCGAATTGTGTTTCACTTTCTCTTCACTTTCATAATGATTTTACACCTGATATTCCCTCCCACCTGAAGCTTCCCTTTTCTTCGACGCAGTTCATATATCTTCATGACAGCATAATGAATTAGGCTCCCCCAGTCTCTTTACCCTCTTATACATTCGTTATGGTTCAGACGACAACAACTACGCCCTTTTACGACAGCTACTCTTCTTCACTGTAAAAAAAAACAGTATAAGGAGTACTTTGATGCTTTCAATAATATGAAACTGTAAGTGACTGTTTTATATAACCCTTTCATTACTTTAGAATATATAAGGATGAAACTAATATTTTACCTGCTAAGAGTGAGGAGGGAAAAGAAGGATTGATCTGTTTTTCTTAGTAATGTTGTCAGTCTTGGAATATTGTCGCACGCAGAGAGACTATAAATATCTTTAGTCATATGTCTTGACAATGTTGAACAATGTGATGCTAATATTAACAATATAACATTTAGCTGATCTCCCAGCTAATTCCAGACATATACATGGAAATATTATTATCCTAGAGTTGCCAGGATTAAACGGCTATTAATCCTATTAATTCTACTTTCTTGGCTACACCAAAGCGACTGACAAGAGCAGTGAGACGGAATGAAAAAAGGAATAGCTTGAGTAATTATTTTCAAGTGTAAGGGAATTAGCTTGACATTTTAATAGTTTTTTTTTTTTACTCCAATAGCACCATCAAAGCATGAATTATAAATAAATATAATGCGTTATTACTTTCTCAATACAATCGGTTCAGATGCTAATTAACAACAAAGAGAAAGAAAAAAACTTTTTAAAGATGAATAGTTATAAAACCTCCTGTTTAACAGCAACATATCTACAGTCCTCTCAGTCAGTCTGCCTGTCTATTCTTTTTTCTTACTTTCTCAGAATTTCTACACTCAATATTTTCAGGAGTAATAATATTCATATATGCATTAAAGGTTAGTATGTTTCCTAAGTCTCATACTGAAAATAATTTTCACTGACACTATATTTGGATACGGGATATTTTTGCAAATGTTTGTAAATATATAAAAAAATGTAAATGATTTACTATCCTGGCTTGTGTTAGTTTTTAGATATATAGATTTAAAGACACAACGCCTTTTAATAAACGTTAATCTGTAACTGTCATTATTTCAAAAACCTCTAAAATCTAGTTTTGTTTACATTTTATTTTTTTTACATTTTATTTTTCGAATATCAAGAGTTTTATTAGAAACGATGTTATGCTCCATCTGACATTCTATCTATGAAAATGGGAAAAAAATCTATTAAAAGATATTAGTGCAAACAAAGAGTTAATAATTGAAAATTAACTGAAATTTTTTCATTTTCTTATTTAATTTCTCGAATGTCAGGAGCTTTACTCGACACGAAGTTGCATCAAATCTGGAATTTTATGGATGGCAAAAAGAAACATAGCAATGAAAAGACGTCAGCGGAGAAACAGTAATTCAAAAAGAATTAAATCAAATTTCATTTAGTCTCATTTCTCGAACGTCAAGAGTTTTACTAGATACGATGTTGTAACCAAGATGGAATGTCATCTATGAAAAAAAGAATTATACCAATGAAAACACCTCAGTACATGCTAATATATCTCCAACAATTTCTCCCGGTATAAATTTCGAAACCAAACATGAATGCACCTTTCCACGCATTTAAAATTTTTAAATTTACGTGAAGTTTCTCTTACAGTGGGAAAGATCTCGTCTCTGGAAGCCACAAGACGGCTAAGCGAACGTAATCCCTCAGAGCCTGTCTAATCTTCCAGGACGGTTTCTCTGAGTCGTCGCCGCAATCTTCGGCTTTTGATGGAAATCTGATATTTTTGTGATTGAGAGATGAGATTTCTTGTGCTTTTATCCTAGTGAAGCCTTCATGTTAAATTACTATTTTTACTAGTATTATTCAGAAGATGAAACAGGGTTGAAATTTCTTCCAATACTGTCATATTAATGCTTTCATATTAAATTATCATTTTAATAATAATAATAATAATAATAATAATAATAATAATAATAATAATAATAATAATAATAATAATAATAATAATAATAATAATAATAATAATTATTATTATTATTATTATTATTATTAATAACAATAATAATAAAAATAATATTATTATTATTATTATTATTATTATTATTATTATTATTATTATTATTATTATTATTATTATTATTATTATTCAGTAGATGAACCCTATTCGTATGGAACCATACCACCACAGCGTCCATTACCTTGAAATTCAAGCTTGCAAAGAACATGGCGTTTACTAGAAAGAAGGAACAGAAGGTAATGGGAAACACAGAAAAAGGGATCACTCACTAGAAAAGAAAAAAGCTAATTAACAAATTATTAAATAAATAGATAAAAGGGTACGTAAATTATTAAAAGTTCCTAGTGCACGACATCCTCAGGGAGACTGTTCCACAATCCAACTGCGTGAGGAATAAAGGACCTCTGGAACTGAGAAGTTCTTGCTTAGCAAAATTCCACATGAGAGGTATGTCCTTTCTGTTACTGTCAAGATTTTCACCTGAATTTTCAAGTTCTCTTATTTCTCATTTCCTTTCAAGTTCCCTTATTTCTCATTTTCATTTCCCTATTATATTCCAGAAGTATATTCCAGGTATTTTTTTTAACTGTTATATTCGACTATAGCAATCCCATTTCTCATATTTATTTAATTATTCATTATTGTGTTCTGTTCACAAGATTTTCACGCCCTTAAGAAAATAATAATTCTGTCGGGGAGAAAGAAAAAAATCTCTTCAAGTGTATAAGTTTAGACCAGCCTTTTTTTTCTTTCATCTGGATAAAATTCATTCATATATATATATATATATATATATATATATATATATATATATATATATATATATATATATATATATATATATATATATATATATTGATATATAAGAAAGCGAATCCTTGAACTTAGCTGTTAAATTTTATATGTCAAATAACAACCTCCCAGACTGATCAGCTGTGCTCAGTTTTATATCTCTTTTTTTTATTCCCATCGGACATGCGACTGGATTTAGAGTTTACTTTGGGAATAGGACAAAAAAAAAAAAAGTTTTTGTCTACGTGTGTTTGAAGTTGTAGCGTAACACAATATAATATGGAAATACGACGCTAACTTTTCTTTTCCCTGGCTGAATTCAATCCATCGGAAATATATTCCTTTTGTTTCGAACTCTGATGCCCGATCTACTATAAGTCCCTTCCTCATGGGAGATTACTTTCTTTTGTAGGGCTGAATCTCTCTCTCTCTCTCTCTCTCTCTCTCTCTCTCTCTCTCTCTCTCTCTCTCTCTTTCACTTTGTGACTTTACAGTTATATATGAATCAAGTTACTTTACTCGAGTTTCTTGACATTTAAGGAAAAATTGTTATATTTTTCAGATAATCCCATTTAATCCTAATACAGTCTATATACATCTACATGTATGTAAATATATACTATATATATATATATATATATATATATATATATATATATATATATATATATATATATATATATATATATATATATATATATATATATATATATATATATATAAATGAGAGAGAGAGAGAGAGAGAGAGAGAGAGAGAGAGAGAGAGAGAGAGAGAGAGAGAGAGAGAGAGAGAGAGTGAATATTCTAATTCCATTTTCAAGTACACCAATTTAGAAAATTCACAATTAATAATGGTGGTGGTTCAAAGCGAAATGGTGGAATCTCAAAAAAAATCGTAATGAATAATGAATAATAATGGAAGAGCAATGAAGATAATGAATAATGATTGGTGGTTCAAAGTTGTTTGCATGGTGGTCTACCTATTTTTAGTTTTCTGTAAAAGAAAACTATTGCGCCGGCCTTGTCTGTCCGTCGGCACATTTTTCTGTCAGCACATTTTTCTGTCCGCACTTTTTTCCGCCCGCACTTTTTCTGTCCGCCCTCAGATCTTAAAAACTACCGACGCTAGAGGGCTGCAAATTGGTATGTTAATAATCCAGCCTCCAATCATCAAACAAATTTCAGCCCTGTAGCCTCAGTACTTTTAATTTCATTTAAGGTTACAGTTAGCCATAATCGTGCATCTGGCAACGATATAGGATAGGCCACCACCGGGCCTTGGTTAAAGTTTCACGAACCGCGGCTCATACAGCACTATACCGAGACCACCGAAAGATAGATGTATTTTCGGTGGCCTTGATTATACGCTGCAGCGGCTGTACAGAAAACTCGATTGCACCGAAGAAACTCGCCGCATTTTTTACTTGTTTTTCTCTCTCCCTGTCGGCGTAATAACCCCAGCCTCGTTAGCGGTGTTAGAACTGCTGCTAAATGCCAGAGAAATATAGTAGACGCAGAGGATCGTGAAATTCCGAGAAACCAAGAAAATAAGTGTTTTGAGTTTCTTTTAGTTGTGTGAAGAGAACGAAGGACGAGTGACAGGGGAAAGGTATATAATTCAGAAAACTTGAGGGAAAGGAGAACTGAGACTTCTTGTAAAGGGAGCTTATTTCAGTATTAATTCTCTAACCCAGGACCATTAAAAATAATTGCCGATGTACAAAACAGTTTTCTTGGAAGATGTCCTAGGCTTTGGTTTTAATTTTTAATTGATACATATATGTATATATATAATACATTATACATGATATATATATATAGATATATATATATATAATATATATATATATATATATATATATATATATATATATATATATATATATATATATATATATATATATATATATATATATATATATATGCAGAAATATCAACAGATAGTCAAGTGTGGAACAAATTAATTTCTGACTCACATCAGGTTCGATCCTGATGTGAGTCAGAAATTTATTTCTGGTCCACACGTAATTGTGTGTTGATATTTCTATCATATTCGCT
>NC_089780.1:19545165-19557665 GCF_040412425.1 Macrobrachium rosenbergii
ATATTCTTACTTGACCGTCAGATACCGGGATATCGTTTCACTTCATATCTTGAAATTTCATAACAATTTAATATTAAAGGGAACAATGTCCCATTAACTACGCAGCTATATAACTGGTCTACGTTATCTTTTAATTATAATAACGAAATAAAACCAAATGATGAAAAATTAATCATTATGTTGGCGTCGTAGGATCAAAAGCTATAATATTTTTTTTCGCAGTCAATTCGATGGTACATCTGTTGACACGAATATTTAGTAAACAACAAAAAAGTACAAAATGCGCCGAAGTTTCTTTAGCGCAATCGAGTTTTCCGTACAGCCGCTACAGCGTATAATCAAGGCTAGTGAAAATGGATCTGTCTTTCTGTGGTCTTGGTATAATGCTGTATGAGCCACGGCCCATGAAACTTTAACCACGGCCCAGTGGTGGCCTATCCTATATCGTTGCCAGAAGTACGATTATGGCTAACTTTAACCTTAAATAAAATAAAAACTACTGATGCTAGAAGGCTGCAATTTGGTATGTTTGATGATTGGTGGGTGGATCAACATACAAATTTGCAGCCCTCTAGCCTCAGTAGTTTTTATGATCTGAGGGCGGACAGAAAAAGTGCGGACAGAAAAAAGTGCGGACAGACAGACAAAGCCGGCACAATAGTTTTCTTTTACAGAAAACTAAAGCAAAAAAAAAAAAAAAATTCTCTTCTACAACCTAAAGAGTAACTCCACATTATAGTAAACCAAATAAAATTATTAAGCAAAAAAAAAAAAAAAAGGTCAGAGTTAACCCACATGTCTAACCTTATTTATACTAGCAGATAATTCGTTAACAGACATCTGTTTACACAGAACATTTAGTAGACACACAAAAAAAAAAAACAGTTCTCTACTTACTAATGAGTAACGCCATATTACAGTCGAAACTAAAAATCATTAGGAAAATAAAACCAGGTCATGGGTATCTTGTCTGACCTCTGACATTTAAGATTTCACATTAACGTTTCTCAAACCACAATGGAACAAAAATCATGACATGGAGGAGGCAGGGAATACTGGTTTCATATATTCCATGAAAATGTCATTTTTTCCACTGGGTCTATTTAGAACAAATGAAATACATCTCCTTCGTATGTCAGTCGTAACAATGCTTTTCGAATTAGGAGAGAGTCATTCACAACGGTGGTGGAAATTTTAACCAAGAAATTGAATGGACTGCAGAGCATATTGTTATATGGAAAATCAGTAAAAATCAGCAAAATACTGACAAGGACATCATAATTCCAGTCATTTATTTATGTAAAAAGAACCGATCAAATTCTAAATTGCTATTGCACCACGAATTGCTAGAGAGAGAGAGAGAGAGAGAGAGAGAGAGAGAGAGAGAGAGAGAGAGAGAGAGAGAGAGAGAGAGAGAGAGAGAGAGAGTAAATATCAACAGAAAGGTCCTGTATTTAAGCTCTTTTAATTTGGAAACTACGTAAGAAAATAATGTTTTTCATGAATAAACAAGTAAAATATGCGCCGAAGTATCTTCGGCGCAATCGAGTTTTCTGTACAGCGTATAGGCTAATCAAGGCCACCGAAAACAGATCTATCTTTCGGTGGTCTCGGTATAATGCTGTATAAGCCGCGGCCCATGAAACTTTAACCACGACCCTGTGGTGGCCTATCTTTATTGTTGCCAGAAGCACGATTATGGCTAACTTCCTTTAAAAATATAAAAACTACTGAGGCTAGAGGGCTGCAATTCGGAACATTTGAAGACTGGATGGGGGTTGATCAACATACCAATTTGCAGCCCTCTAGCCTCAGTAATTTTTAAGATCGGAGGGCGGACAGAAAACGTGCGGACGGACAGACAAAGCCGGCATAATAGTTTTCTTTTAAAGAAAACTAAAAAGGCGATAGATAAGATCTATATATATATAATTGCACAGAGGTTGCGTCCTTATCCCTAAAGTTGTACTGAGGCTTGGGGATATAACATCCTCTAACAACCAATTCTGTATGATTCTTTTATAGCCCATGATTCAGCTTTCAAGAATTCTCAGCATGCTCCAACCCATGGCTGACCGAACCTTCAATGGAATTTCCAAAACCACCTAGTTTTCTTCATAATTGTATGTATATATTTCTAGAATTTTGACAAATAATGAATATGTGAATATAAAAAAAATGTGCATGTATATTAGGCTAGTTTCCTCAAAGCGTCCAAGAATAGGTTGATTTTTTTGAGAAAATAAAAAAGGTATCATTTTGCCTTTATAACTTTGTCACACACCTATAAATAAATGAAAAAGACTTCCAATAAGAAAAGAAGGCACATTGAAAGCCCAGAAGGGGGAAGGGGAGAAAGTGAGATTTTCAATACTGTGGTTCATCTCAATTATTCCTACACATTTGAATCCCTTTCGAGTTCCAATAGCCACATATTATTGAATCCACTATATCCTAGTATTACCTTCTACCCAAAGGAAATTATAGGCAATAAATAATCCTACCCTAGTGGGAATATGAATTTGTGTCTTACAGGATTGGTTGATGGGATACAGTGATTTTTTTCCACTTAGGCCATTAAAAGACACTGATGGTTTCTGCTGTACATATTTCTTTCCAATTTAGATTCTCTTCTTAGAAACGATATCAAACCATGCTGACATGATAGCTCAATGCTAAGTGAGGAACCTTTGCTTATAGACGTTACTAATTTTACATTCCAATGCTTCTAAATCAGACGGTTAAAACATTTACCTAAGAATGATTCCGAATTATATATCCACATTTAGTAAAATTCTAACGTACCAATTAGACTTACATAGTTGCGCTTCGACCCCTTTACATTCAAACCATTCACGCCCACACTGGATTTCCGTTACCCCCATTCATGCTGGTCCCTTGAGTTTGGAGATTCTATTTGCCGCCTTCGTAGGGATTTGCTTGCTACGTCCCGACGTCTTTGAAATGCTTTGTTTCTTAATCTCGGGAGCACAAGCGCAGGCAATTGCAGCCTAGTCCAAGCAAAGGTAAGGGGTTGTGCTTTCACGCAACAAATTCCGTTTCGGAACACCTTAGTGTTTCGAACAATGCTGAAATTCTCATCAGCAGTTCCGATGTGAACTGTGTGCAACAGCATAATAGCTGGTTTTCGAATGGTGTTGTATATGGTGTGTAATAACCAGTCCTCTCTCTCTCTCTCTCTCTCTCTCTCTCTCTCTCTCTCTCTCTCTCTCTCTCTGTGTGTGTTAAATGCTAACCTTTTGACAACTACAATTTTTTTATTGCTACGTATTACAGTAGCTTTAGCCTTTGTGTTTATGCAGACACACACATACATATATACATTAACTTTATCACTTACACATTTATTCTGTACATGAATACAATTACTGACAGGACCTCATTAAAACTGGATGGTACTAGCGGAGATATTTATTCAGGAAAAGTTGCTAAAGTTGCAAGCTTTCTAGGACTGACAATGAGGACCGTTAGTCCTAGAAAGCTTGTGGCTTTAGTAACTTTTCCTGAACAAATATCTCCGCTAGATGCCACCCAGTTTTAATGAGGTTCTGTCAGTAATTGTATTAATGTGCAGAACAATTGTGTAATTAATGTATATATATACATGTACATATATATAATGTATTTACGTATATACAGTATGTATGCATGTTTCTGATTTTAATACGAGTTTAAGTTTCACCATAAAATCTTTTAAATGACAATAAATTATCCCCCTCCACACCATAAGCAATAAATTACTATTAATTGTATTTTATGCTTATTCCAGGGTTATGATAACGTAAATATAGACATGATGTCCAAACAGGTTTACACGCAAGTCGGAAAATGAAAAGCAACAGGGCCTCTGCGAAATGCTTCGAGGAAAAGGGGATTGTTTGTGATGGCAAAATCTGAAATGTTGGAGGTTATTGCTTGACATGTTTTCCTTTCACTGGGGTCCAGTTTGGTTCATTAAAAAGAAGCATTTCCACATTTCATCTGCAGTGTGAAGCTTTGGAGGGCTGAGGCCGTTAGAGTTACGAAATAAAAAATTGTCAATAATGATCACAGAGATATTGAGGTCACTTGGAAAGAAGGTTTCTGAGAACAGAGAAATGGGAGACACTGAAAGACCTTTCTGTCTGGAGATGACGAGATACTGAGGAGAAAAGAAATTGATACCGAGGAAAATTGCGCGGATGTTATGAGTGATGGCACGTGTGTACCAGTATTTCAAACTGACAAATATTTGTGCATTTGTGAAATGGCTAACGCTGAAAAGGTTTCCTACGTGTGGAAAAATCTTATTGGTCAAAAACAATTGTAGCCAGATTGAACGGAACTGCACATAAGAAAATCGGAGCAAGGACTGGATTAAGTGAAGGCTGCAAGTCCGTAGTATAAACTTTGATCCAAAAAACCTCTATACGTACATTATTATCTAAACTAATTGACAGTTACAACACCTGTTCTATGATCATTTGGTTCCAGGCACTAAAAATATCATTGTTACGTAGTGATCGTGCTACTTTAACTTTCAGGTATCCTAAGGAAATGGTGTATTTTCAAAATGCATTAAAAATATACATCAAAATATTGATTCTTGAGTGAGTAGCAATTACTAATGAAAATATATCTCATATTGATGTTACATTTTTTTATATTTCACTTGACATTTTGTTTCTTGTAAGAAAAGGCCAGTCTTAGTTTCTATTACTGCCATTTCGATCTTCTCAACATTAGGTATTAAAATGTTTCAGTATTTAAGACGTGATTGACTGATTTAATGTTCTGTGGCATCGTGACAACTAAGGTCTATGACGTAATTAAGGCGTGGCTCACGTTTAACAACAACTCTGACCAGAAACTTTCCGAAGTCTGAAATGGCCTATCGGTAACTTGTTCTGGATGTTACGAAATCCTGTTATTTAGTTTCTCATATTTTCACGCCAAATTTAACAAAATTTCGATGGGGGGAATAAAATCTTCCCCTTAAACCTAAGTTTTTAGTTTTGCCTCACTGCCGATGAATAATCAACGGGGGAGAGAGAGAGAGAGAGAGAGAGAGAGAGAGAGAGAGAGAGAGAGAGAGAATTGTGAGTATCTTAAGGATGGTTTCACTAAAGTTTTCATGATTAATTTATTAGATTTTCATTTTGCATTAACCTCTACAAAAATGATAACTAAATGGCATCCGGTTTTCTACTGAGTAACAATTATTCTATGTATTTATATTTAACATTACCTTACCAAAAGCAGGTCACTGCATATATTTATTAATGTTTTTATCCGTGTTGCTGTTGAGTAACTAACATCGAATTGGTCCAATTGTTACAAAGCAACATTTGACAAATTTTCTCTTATTAAAGGAATAAAAAAATATTCATTATTCATTTAATTTTTCTAAAAATTATTATCGATCCACGTTTAACTCGGTGAGGCCTCATCCCTTAGCAAATGTTATTTCGTAATTTGCAACTCTGAGCAGCTTTTTTCTTATTAAACAAATAAAAAAATTCCTCATTCATTTAACTATTTCTTTAATAATTTATTCACGTTTACCTATGTGAAGTTCATGTCTTGGTATATATTATTTCGTAATTTCCCATTCTGACCAGTTTTTCTTTTCTTTTTAAACGTATCAAAATGACTGATTATTTATTCACGTTTAACTACGTGAAAACCCATCCCTTGGTATATCTCATTCCGTAATTTCCCACCGGCGGAAATATCCTGCTATTCCACATATTTTTTTTCTGGCATGCAAATGGAGACGGCAGATCTCGAATCAAGTCATGAAATCCTGCCGATGCAACTTCCCAATCGATGTCAATTGGGGTCGCACATGATCAGATAGCGAATGAGATTCCACGAAATCTCGGGCTGACTTGCGGAGGGAGAGTCTGCCATTTGCCATTATGTAATCTCGGTTCCTCCTTCGGTGGTCGACCCTCGGTTCCCTTTCGTGCCTGAGACGAAAATAGGTCTGTCATAATTTCATAACGGACGTCCCAACTTTGTGGGTTATGATTCCTCGTGGCCAGTGTTCAGTGTAAGAATCCTGTTTCGAAGACCTCGAATGTTTGGTAAAGAATGATAATAGTAAGATAGCAATTGACCTAATTATATAGTAAAAATCAATGGAATAGAAGTATGCAATGTATTTATTTTGCTACATATACCAAATGCACATAATGCACACTTCTTTCCATTGCATCTTAATACTCTGTGGGCCATCTCCATTTTATTAATATCATTCTTTACTAATCTAATAAATTCCAATCTTAGAAACGGGATTCATATAACCAAAACTTGCTACGGGGAATAATGTCTTGACATTTTTAGACGTTCCTTGTGAAATTATGAAGCAAACCGACACAGATCTATATTAGGCTCGGGCATGAAAGGTGGCAAAATTCGACAAAGGAACGCAAAATTCGACAAAGGAACGAGGAATCAAGACTATCTACCAGTGACATGACCTTAAACAGACGCGTGTATAAAGTTTTGCGTGGCCATGTCATAAAATATGGTATTTCAACAACTAATGAGTTTCGTGTAAGAAAACGGTAGACATGGCTCATAAAACTTTCCCTTGTCATCTTAGCTAGTCTTATCAATAGGTAATATCTTTGATCGGTTGTTTTTCATATCAATTCCTCCGACTTTAATAATAAAAGACTATACAGTCCACGTTTCCTTCAGTTTTTAATAAGAAAATTTGAAAAAACTTTTCTTAAATAAAGACCATTTCGTATTCCCTTCACTTATCTGCTCAAATATATTTAAACTTCTTTCCAAAAATAAAAGTCCTACATGTCCATACATTCGTCAAAAGCATTTATTACCTAAGAAGAAATGCCTACAGCTGGCACACAGGGAGTGAACCACCTAAATAAACTTTGCTTAATCTGTATCACTTCGCCCAACCGGGAACGAAAGTGACGGAGCGGACAAGCAAATCCTGTTTAGGGCTAAAGTGAGACCTCGCCTGTTTCTTGGTTCCCGCGAACGCATTTTTGGGGAACGATTTTTGCAATGGCTTTATTGTCCTGTCGATTTGCTTATTCTTAATGCTGTTTATTTCTCACATACGGACCTTTTTAGATTGAAATTCGACATATATTGTTTCCAATGTTACGGTGCTATTTTTTTTTCTTTATAACAAATTCAAAAATTCCCATTTACTGAGGAGTTTGATGCTCCTTGTGGATATTAGGATTGGGAATGGGAATCGCTTCATTCTATACTTTATGAACGAAGCTAGTTACACGTTAACTATTCAATCACTTTTGATGCTCCTTGTATACATTGGGAATGGGAATGGGAATCGCTTCATTCTATACTTTATGAAAGAAGCTAGTTACACGTTAGCTATTCAATCACTTTTGATGCTCCTTGTATATATTGGGAATGAGAATGGGAATCGCTTCATTCTATACTTTATGAACGAAGCTAGTTACACGGTAACTATTCAATCACTTTTGATGCTCCTTGTATTCACTGGGAATGGGAATGGGAATCGCTTCATTCTATACTTTATGAACGAAGCTAGTTACACGTTAACTATTCAATCACTTTTCTGTATTTTAAATGTATTTAACACGACTATGTAGACTGCCATGTCTACTTATTCTTTCCTATTTCCAATGCTCGCAGCTCAAAACAGGAAAAATACTCTTCTTAAATACATTAATCTCAAGAAAGTAATCTAGATCAGAATGACTTTGAGCCCCAACGTTACATCGATGACTTTGAGGCTCAAGAATATTAGTTACAATGTCATAGTTTCAGCTACACCTCGGTTTAAAAAGCAATGTTATTACAGAAGTTTTTGAATAGGTAACTGATAATAGTTCTATTTTTTTAGGTAAATATTTCTGTGGAACTTCCTCATTTCATATGACTATAAAATCAGTGATTCTGATCAAGATTACTTTCTTGAGATTAATGCACTGATATGGATAAAAATGAAAAATAAAAAAATTGTTGAAAAAATGGAAATAGGAAAGGGGAGAATATTGACGAATGCAAAACGACGAGTTTCAAATACATTAGAATCGAGAATGGGAAGTGACCTTCACAGGCTGTGATAATTTGCAGTTAAAACATAGCTGAATTATCCCAGCTAATAAATAATGAGAAAAAATGGATTGAACTATAAAATTATAGAAGGGGAAGTGGAAGATATGTAATGAAATACTAAAAAATAATTCGTGCGTTAGACAACGAATAAAATGAAGAAAATCGGTGAGATCTGAAGGCAACATTTATAACATAAATACTAAGGCACGACGTTATTCTTCCCCAAACCTATTAGATAGCTACGCCGGGTTTTGACAAATCCTATCTTTTCAGCAAATAATAAAGTGGTTATTTAAACTGCCCAGCTTAGAGCAACGCATTTAGTAAAACTAATAGTGTTTGTGTAAAACCCTTAATCCGATTGCGCCCTTAAATATTGCTGCATATCTCGAAAACCATTAGAAAAGCAGGGACGGTTCTTGATGACTTAGATTCAGCAAATTGCAGCTTGCATAAAGCCGCTTATCAACCAGGGAGGCGAGAATAATTGGGTTACCTGCTGACTTCATTGTCAGAGAGAGAGAGAGAGAGAGAGAGAGAGAGAGAGAGAGAGAGAGCTGAGGGACTGGGAGTAGGCAGGGGAGGGGAGGGGGAGGGGGAGGGAGAGGAGGGGAGGAGGAAAGGACAGACAGCTGCAGATTCGGTCCCTTCAGAATATTGAGATTCTAAATACCAGCGATACATATAACGGGGTTGTTGAGTGGAAGAAAAAAAAAACTCGGTTTCGTAACTACCGAATTTATCGGTCTTAAATATGTTCAATAATACTTTTACCATCAGAATACACCCTTCTTTCCTTAGATTCATTTCCTTATTTCTTTTTAGGGAAGGTTGTCGTAAACCTGAGGAATGACATAGTTCTGTTTTTTCCTGATAGTTAGGAGGTACTTACGCTTTACGAAAATAAATCCTTTGGTAAAATCAGCTTATTTTAATTCATTGGCCAAACCAAAATTTACGCTTGCGTCATTTAAAGTAAGGAAAAATAAATTTGATTTTATTCTCATAACACTAATTTACTCTTATACTCAGCTATATCTTTCCATGAGTTCACGCTCTATACCTTCACTTACTTTTATACGATTTATGAAATATTCTGGTGTTTTATTTTACCTCTGGCTGCAGAAGTCAGGCGGGTGATCTGATAATTGCCTGATGCGCAGAATTCTTAATCCAATTTTCTGCATATAATCAGGTTTGTCTCTACCGTATCGTTCTATCCCTTAATCCCATTTAATCCTTCGTGCATATGGGTTTTCAGCACCATTCTTATTATATATGCAAATACCTCATTTAGTATGATAATTCTCTCCTAATATGGATTTATTTCGGGTTTCATCAAGTTATAGGTGACAAAGTGGAGTCCATGTAAGAATAATTTCTACTGAATTAGGCATTACGAATGGCTCGCTTCATTAGAGTGATTACGAACTCGAACTGGGTCATTACAATTTGAAAAAAAATGACATCAAAGCAATACGTGAATTTAAAATGATACATGAGTCGCACTATTTGATCCAAAACTGATCTCGGGGTAGAAGCAACATAAGGATCTATGTTGCATGCACTCCAGGATAACTGGCGATATGTAATGTATATGTTTTTCTTCATCAATCGTTCATTTTCCCGAAAGTCATAATTAAATTGAAGATAAAATATCACACATCTGGTGCTGATTACCCTGAGAGACTAATGGGATTGTGCAGGTGAATTTTATGAAGTGATGAAAGACTTGTGAGGAGGAAATTATGCAAAGATCTTTTAAGCATAATAATGGGAATTCGCACTCAGTCATTCGAGAGCGATGCAGTGCTTCGGAGGAAAGCTACAGGAATATAGTGGATGATTTTCTCATAAATTAATAAATTTCCGGGACGTGAAAGAGTATTTTGAAATAACGAAGGACCATGAGTTCAAATCAGGCTCCAAATAAGTGTTCTGGAAACCAAAATGGAAAATACATGCAGTACAGTTACGAGGCTGATACAGGTCATATTTTAACAGCAGAGAAGGTCGAGAGGTGGCATTGGTCACTATTCCTGATGCGTTTCGTTGAAATCAGGCAATACTTTCCGTAAAAAAATTGAGCGTGTGTAAATCATCCACATCTATCTCAAAATACATCATGGTAAAGTATTTTTTTCCCCTAAGCTTTCCGTAATTTACTCTGTAACCTCTATTTGAATGAGGCTTAATGTGGCTTTTGAAGCTGTTAATTTCTTGGCTACAGTTCCGGTAAACATGGAAAATAGCAGAATTCTCAAGGTGCTGATTTGATAGGGTTAGATAAGATGAGTAATTTTCAAATAATGTTTCATTCATATACCCTATGAAAGTGTAGATAATCATGCATATGACTCATAATCAACTCCTTTTCCTTAGTTCTTATTAGTCACGCCTTTTTTTCATATCTCAATATAACCTTCAGATACGGCGCTGAACAGATTCTCCAAGTTAAATCCTTCAAAGGTTCATTCTGCAACACTTTCTAAATGAGTCTTACCCAATTATATTAGCCTCCTAGTCCTACGGTGCACGTTAGTTAGCCAGTTTTCTCAACAACCTTCAAATGAATTGCGAATATTCATCACCCTTAAAGTTTTGATCCAATTACCTGAAAGTTGAGCCCCTTAATTTAGTTGAACCTAACTTTTTAAGCCCATTTTGAACAGATTAATCCTTGGGTCTTGTATAAGAGCACCGTTTCACTCCAAGGTGCCTGATCGGAATTTGTAATGAATCTGAAGAGTTTTGATTGGTTTATTCCTTATTATTCTCACAGTTGTTTTACGACGATGACCTCATTATGCGAAGTTTATAAAGGTGTCTCTCGTTCATCACATTACATATTTAACACCAGAAGGAAGGTTTTAGTTAACAAAACATTTAGAACATCTAGGCGCTGTGATGAATTTTACCATTTATTCTCTTAATTAGTCAAATGTCTCCATAATCATCGCCTCCAACTGTATGTGAAACAAAGGGCCAATGGGACATTTGCAATTAGGAAATCCAATATAAGGATTTTGAGATTTTAAGCAGGGCATCTAACCAACAACTTTTGGCCATTACCGAGTCATTATTCACGAAGCATCTTGTTCCCCCCTTAAACAAGCAGTCTGTCTCCATTCCTAGGACGTTCAGATTAAAATAAAAAAAATATTTCCAATAACATTTCTGAGGATGAAATTACACCTGACAATGCAAAAATCATGTACAATTCCTTACAAAAAAGAATAATAAAAGAAATCTCTCTGGTTTTCAAAAAAGGAAAGTACCAAGTATTCTGATTGTTTGGGGGGCTTCCCCATTGTCATCAGAGGGCCTCCATCAACCCATTGCAGATGGCCTTCTGGTTGGAAGTTTTTGGATGAACCTTCTGCTTCGCCTACCCTTAAATGAATATTGCTGATTCCAAAGAATCGTTGAAAGGAGCATACAGAGGTCTGTTCCAATTGGAGCTGTCGGAGAATTACTTATTTATTCTTTTTGTATAGTAGTGTTTCTGTTTTCATTTATTATTTTTTTTTAACTGATGTCTCTGTTCTAGAGGCCATTCCTCTGGCTTGGATATTTTAACTTCTACCTTAATTTTCATTTTGTTTATTTTGTCGTATTTATAGTTTCCAAATTATCTATTTTTTTCGTTCTGCCTCTTTATTCATTTACTAATTAGTTTTTTTTTTCTAATTGCTTTCTCTGCTTATTCCAGAGGCCGTTCCTCTGGCTTTGACATATTAATTTCCGTCTTAATTTTTATTTTGTTTATTTTGTAATATTTATAGTTTCTAAGATAACTTTCTTATCTACATCAAAGGAGGTTCACCGACAAGTACAATTCACGTTGTTTTCCTTTGTCTAGATATTAAAAAATTTTGCTCTGGTACTCAAGATGTCAGCGTTGCATTTTGAACTTTTTAAATCTTATGATGAAAAATATTTTAACAAAATATGTTTTCAAAACAACTATGACAATGAAAAAATTGAACAATGATCGGTATTGATGATATCATCAACTTCACTTTTATAGGTATTATACATGACACAGGAGTCAAGTTCCTTAATTATATATATTTTGGAACTAGGAATTAGCGGAAACAATGGAGTCATTTTACGAATAACAAGCGTGAAATGGAGATGAAAAAACTAGAAATGAGAATCATAGGAAGAAAATAAATTACGTTTGAGGGTGAATTATTCATGGGAATTCCTTTTGGAATCCATTTTCATTTTTTCTGATGGAAAATGAGCAGCGATAAAAGAATTTTTTTTTTTTACATTGAGCAGGCAATTTGACTACCAAGTACCGCAAAACACTTTAAATACATAAGGTACTAAAACAATATAGATAGAGAGAAACATCTCTTAGTAGTATCAGCAAGGGGTGAGGAATTCTATTATGATATCATCAC
>NC_089780.1:19562665-19580165 GCF_040412425.1 Macrobrachium rosenbergii
TTCAACCCTCTAATATTTAGCTGGATACAACGAGGTCTAGCTCAATGTCTTGAGATGCCGCACCTCGTGGAAATAACAGATGTCCTTAAGATAATTATTAATCCTAAAGGGGGGATATCACCTCGCATGCGATACCCAACAAGCATGGATATGATGCAGGACCAAAGCGTGCCAAAGAAAAACACAAAAATTCAGCGCTTTCATTCGTGAGGGGGAACCCGCTACTGTTCAGTCTAGCAACACCACTACGACTGAATATCGAGTCCCGCCTCCAAGGATTTCATTCCTTCAATAATAATTTGGTCAAGCTATTGCTGACCTCAATAGCAGTTGCAGAACTGCAACGTCTCCAAGAAAATGCTGCAAAAAACAGCAGTATCCGTACTTTCAAACTGCAGCGCCTGATAAATCCTTAATGGAGGTGCTTAAAGATAAATCTCACCTTTGAGAATAGAAATCATACAACTGACCCCACCCACCCGAAATTTCTGAAGTACTTATTGACAAACATCCAAAATGACCCGTCTCCCATATTATTCTTATTTGTTCCTTCTCTATATACTAACATAAATTAAAAGTATTTTTTCACAAGAAATGCTTTAAATATTTACAAGTACGTACAGAAAAGCAAAAAGGAATAAAGTGAGAATAAACTAGGATAAACTTGCTAGTCTTACTTGAGTGATAATAAAAAGAAAATGCGCTAATAAATAATTTTTCATCCCCGCAGCAGTCTTTCATTTAGTGGAGCACATGAATTTTGAACGAAAATATAAGAATAGAAGTGGCATGATCTCAAGAACCTCGCTGACTGCGTCTCCTAATTAACTCATTTAATGAATTAAGTTCCTTAACATTTTCCTAATTTCCTCTTTGCATAAAGGTGTATTTCAAGTATAATTCTTTTATTTAATGCTAGACTTCGACGGGATTTCAAAACATCATTATTAAAATTCATCATAATATCTTGACCCTTTTTAATGATGTTATGATATGGTCCATGAAATATAATTACTTAGTCTTAAGGAAGCAAAGATTTAGCGTAAAATCAGCTCATGTTTACGTGAATTAATTTCTCATGTAAGTATGTAGTGGATGTCTGTAACATTTCATTTATAAGGACTGAGAAATGAAATTATATATTGTACAAGTGTTAGTTCCCTGTTATTTAAGATTCTTCGTAATTTCAAAAAAAATTATTTATTAAATTCTCGGATTTTTTTCACTCCATTTTTAGAGTCACCCTTGTTCCTGCTTTGTTAGCAATAATTATTCATTGCAAAAAATAAATCCTAAACTGATATACTTATGATAAAAACATAAAGATATCTTTTGATTTTATATATATACCTAAACAATACCATTTGAGATATAAAAAAAATTCCTAAGCAGCTTGATATTATCTCTAAATGTGTATGTAATGTGTTTCTTATGAATGAAATGATCATTCATATATGAAGTTTAACTAAACAAAACATAAAATAGGAAATTTTGACTTTTTCAAACCTTTCAAAATCCGAGTACGATACATTGACCCTATAATTCAGTGGCATTATGGGCCCCATAAAACACAACTGCAGCTTATGACTATTGTGAATCATCCTAATTAGCATCAATTAATCTTCCTAATTTTCTTAATTGATAGACAATTTGTCCTGCCGCCGAGGCTCTGCCTATTTTAGCGTCAATCTTCCTGACTTTTATCGGTCTTGCCGATGACCGTGAGACAGATCGATGATAGTTGAACTTCTCCCACATGACGGATGATAGAAGAAATGTACCGGAATAGAGGGAGGAAGCCGGGATACAGGGATGATACCGGTGATATTCTTTATTGGAACAGATTAGCGTGAAAGGTGTTTAAGTAAAATCTGGCAAAGAATGATGAAGGTTTCTTCGTTAAGAATGCATTCAAAATCATGCTAATATGGTAGTACATCGATAGGAAACATGATATTAATTAGCACTAATTTGTCAATAACTGTCGGTAAAATCAATGCTTTCTTTTCCTGTCTTATTGATTTTCATAAGACTATCTGAAATTCCTAACTTTTTACTATTACTGTAATAGGACATCATTTATATGTATATATATATATATATATATATATATATATATATATATATATATATATATATATATATATATATATATATATATATATATATATATATATATATATATATATGAAAATAAGAAGGCCCATAAAACACTATTTAAACGTTGAAACCATATATTTCGGGCACTTGTTTCTGTGCCCCTGTTCACTGGTAGAATATGGACAGGTGGGAAAGTTACAATGGTATATATACAAAAACATGAAGGTGTGGCCTTGGGCCTCCGATGTTAAGGAGGTGGCGTTTCTTAAGAAGGAGAGAATGACCAAATTCCCTAGTGGTTTTGGCCTCATTAGCTCCCGTTTGGCAATGGATCTGGCGGTCGCGTTTCTTGGGTCATCTTCTTCAAGAGGGGTCTGAGGATTAAGGTGTCGATGGCGTCCGATTTCCAATGTCCTCCTGACAGGTTCATATTGTTGGTTTGATTGATGATAGCAGATTCAGCAACTTTCTTTTGTACGGACAGCTACTCTTGAAAACCAACTCCGCCCCCTCCAGTTAATGACATGCCCTGTATTTCTAATATGTAGGAAAATTCCCGAACTCTCGAAGCGTAACGTACTGATCTTTTGTGCTCTGTTATTCTTTGCGAGCGATCTACCTGTCTCGCCTACGTAGATGTCATGACAATTACTACACGGTATCTTGTAAACCCGGCTTTTCCCTTTACAAGATACCGTGTAGTAATTGTCATGACATCTACGTAGGCGAGACAGGTAGATCGCCTCGCAAAGAATAACAGAGCACAAAAGATCAGTACGTTACGCTCGGAGAGTTCGGGAATTTTTCCTACATATTAGAAATACAGGGCATGTCATTAACTGAGTGGGGCGGAGTTGGTTTTCAAGAGTAGCTGTCCGTACAAAAGAAAGATGCTGGAATCTGCTATCATCAATCAAACCAACAATATGAACCTGTCAGGAGGACATTGAAATCGGACGCCATCGACACCTTAATCCTTAGACCCCTCTTGAAGAAGATGACCCAAGAAACGCGACCGCCAGATCCATCGCCAAACGGGAGCTAATGAGGCCAAAAACCACTAGGAATTTGGTCATTCTCCTCCTTCTTAAGAAACGCCACCTCCTTAACATCGGAGGCCTAAGGCCACACCTTCATGTTTTTGTATATATACCATTGTAACTTTCCACCTGTCCATATTCTACCAGTGAACAGGGGCACAGAAACAAGTGCCTGAAATATATGGTTTCAACGTTTAAATAGTGTTTTATGGGCCTTCTTATTTTCATATTACACTGTAGTATTACAGGAAAAGACATTCATATATATATATATATATATTATATATATATATATATATATATATATATATATATATATATATATATATGTATATATATATATATATATATATATATATATATATATATATATATATATATATATGTGTGTGTGTGTGTGTGTGTGTGTGTGTATGTATATGTATATATATATATATATATATATATATATATATATATATATATATATATATATATATATATATATATATATATATATATATATATATATATATATATATATATATATATATATATATATATATATATATATATACATATATATATATATATATATATATATATATATATATATATATATACATATATATATATATATATATATATATATATATATATATATATATATATATATATATATATATATACATACATAATAGGTAGAGCATTAAGACTTAACCAAAACCATTATTTCTAAGCCATATTACGATATTAAAAGAATAGTAAGATTCTCATTTTTTTCAGATTTTGATAATAACCTAAGTAAATCATATTAAAAATCCAACTTAAAGTAACACTCTTATTTTCTGTGCATCTTTGGAGACTATTCCCTTCACCTATTCTTTTTTACAGCTGACCTATGGCAGACGCTCGATGACCTTTAGTATTTGACCTGGTAAATAGAAATTTAAATATTCGTTCGATGAAGCTGTGTTGTGTTGTACTGGTTTTAAAAACATCTTTTGGTGTTGAATATTTTATGATTACTTTCCGATGGTTTTTTATCATTTTTTTTAAATACACAAGGAACTTCATGTAGAGTAAAGGTGAAGGTCCGTTGTTGTACAGGAGTATTTTATTGAATATTCGAACAGTTATGTAATAAAATATAGGGTAAAAAGAGTCAGTGTCACGTGAAAATGAGATTTATGTGGATGCCAATGAAAAAGTATGCACGAGTCATAAAGATAGCATTCCCTTTTCGAAGCAATGCCTCGTAATTTCATATATTTCGTGTGTATTTTGTCCTGTACAGGGATTCACAAGAGAGTTGTGTTTCCTGGTTCTAGCCTCTATTATATAAAACTAAATCAATCTTGAAAAAAAAAACTACCATTATTGACAAACTTTACCACTGACCCGAGTTAACTATGAATAAAGCTTGCAATTTTCAGAGCCATATCCGTTATCCTTTGTTTTTTCTTTAGGATTTGAATCTTAAATGCAACTACCTTATAAAAACGTTTTTCATATTTGATCATACTGCACCAATACGTAAGAATGAAAACTGCTTCAGTAGTTAGTGGCCTTTTTTTAAACTTTTCTTCATAAATAAAAAAAATATGGTCAATTCTAGTATGAGGAACGAAGTTGACAGCAGAATTGCCATCCGGCTAAATAAATACTATCTAAGGCGCCGGGTGGATATATTTCTCCCATTGACTGTAAATGGCATCAGCTTGTACTTTTTAGCGATTGCTCAATCTGATTGTAGCTATAGGGAAGGAACCGTTAGATATCCGTAACAACTTGGCTTAATTGCTGTACGTTTTAATATGATCCTACCTACAATAACTACTGAATTTATATCTAGTGAGTTTTCTGTCATATACGCCGTAACATTTTTACATATTCATAAGAATCAAACATTAAATATTGAATTCAGCATACCTCGAGGATAACTGACACAGGCAGGGCTGGCTGCTTCTCTTCGTTTCTGGAGAACAAGACTTTTATGGAGAAGAGTAAAAGTCGTCTGAAGGGGATACTCCCGTCGGAACCTTGCTTTGTCCGACCTCTGGTTGCCCTCTCTGTCTCTGTCTGTCTATATCTCTGTCTTCGGAAGTCTCTTCTAGAAGCTTATATACCACTGTATGGGCGGAGCTAATGACGACAGACAATCGTCGGAGTTTTTTTCTTCTTTTCTTTTTTTTGCATAATGATTGGTTCCTTAATAACCGCCCCTTTCCGGTCACGTCTTAGATACTTCCGGAACAAATTTTCTGATGTGATGTGGATCGAATATTGTGCCATGTTACAAGGCATGGCGTGAGATACCACGCGGTGTCGTTTCCACAAGAGAGGGGTTTCATCGAATCGCTAATTGCCCATGAGACGTTGACAACAATAACTGACTGGTGATGACATCTTCGAGCAAGCACAGGAAGCAGTCACGCCTTGGAAAAGAGATATTTCTTTTTCAATACATTTCAACATTATTGCATCTACCCATGACACAGACAAAGCAGGCACAATAGTTTTTCTTTTCTTTTTTTTCGTACAGAAAACTAAAAATAGTATCCACAACGGGAAGATCTGTTATTGAAATAAAATGCGGATTTAAAATACCGAGCAATTTAAAAAGCGCAAATAAGGAAATCTCGCTTCTGCCTCCGTAATAGTTTAATACTTGGGTTTTTCGGAGCGAATGCAGAGTCCGTGGAGAATACTACGGAAGCTGATTATATAGTTGTGTTTTTGTTTTTGCTCTGAATGCTAATGCTCTTACCGGCATGAAAACACACACACACACTCTCTCTCTCTCTCTCTCTCTCTCTCTCTCTCTCTCTCTCTCTCTCTCTTCTAGTAACAAATTATTGACTTGAATCATTGGCAATGATGACCGGAAATGGTAATGTTATGACTTCAGCAGTGAATCATAAGCGTCTTGCTAGTCTACATTAGTTGATTAGTTGGCGTCGACGAGGTATAATCTTCATCGTACAGGATTGGAAAACTCATGGCATATTAATAGGGTTTGTTCTTCCTGTATATATACGCAGTGAGAACGATTAATTTCTGATGCATGAAAGGTGCTCGTAACTATTTGTGTTTCAATGGCCGAAGTCAAGAATTGGGAAATTTTTTAAAAATCATATCCCAAATTGGCAAGATTGAGTTTTTTTTATACATAATTCCTTCTCAGTTGACCAATAAGTTTATTTTTTTTTTCAAATAGCATCTTTTCCAAAACCTCGTTATCGTGAAAAAAAAATTGACTTGCAGACGGATATGCTTCTTATTCGATTCAGTACAATGGGGAGTTCATTCTAATATACTATGTACCTTAGTATCCCCTATTACGTCTATTCCTCTTATATTTATTATTGTGCAATAAAACATTTCCTAATTTAGAATTTTGCTGTTCGAAAATTGATCATTCACTGAAAAACCATGCCAGTGTTTCCTTCATTATTCCTCCCTTGTTCGTGAATGAGTTCGAAAAGGCATTCACTTTTAGATCCATGGCATTTAGAATAAAATGTTTATCAACCCCGTTTTAGCTCAGAATGCGTCATGTTCAGTCAGAGAAAACAAGTGGCAAACGTATGATCTGAATTAAAATGTCAACAACTCTCATTTCTCTCTCTCTCTCTCTCTCTCTCTCTCTCTCTCTCTCTCTCTCTCTCTCTCTCTCTCTCTCTCTCTCTCTCTCTCCTTCCTGATTAATTCATTCCAGACGAAACTAGACAGCGTTCGAAATCGCAAGCGACTATAAGAGTGGGGCAGAGCAAACAAGCTTTCATTTTATGCTGCAGCAATCGGTTCCCGTAATTAGGTTCGGTCCATTTTAACTCTTGATTCCCTCTGAGTATGCTATGAACACATTCTCTCTCTCTCTCTCTCTCTCTCTCTCTCTCTCTCTCTCTCTCTCTCTCTCTCTCTCTCTCTCTCTCTCTCTGTTACTGGACAATCAGCCTTGCTCTGGTTCCTCTTTTCTTTACTCTAATGATATTACATCTGAGATAATTCTCTCTTACAAAGAACTTGACCATAATGATTAGGAACATTTGCACGTATGTATACGTATATGTATAAATTCGTTAATTCATTGCGCTTCGGAATAAATTACATGTGTCTGAATGAAAGAATGTAGAAAAATATTTTACCGTGGAATGCTGTTACCATTGTTTGTTGTCAGTTTCTATAACTAGTAGCTCAAAGGTTTTGCAATAAAGAGCAAGAACAATGTAGTTTTTGTTTACACACACACACACACACACACACACATATATATATATATATATATATATATATATATACATATATATATATATACTGTATATATATATATATATATATATATATATATATATATATATATATATACATATACATACATACATATATATATATACATATACATACATATATGTATATATATATATATATATATATATATATATATATATATATATATATAATCGAAAGCTACAAACGTCCTTTAATATCCAATTCGCTCTACCTCGGAAATAATATATTTTTCATATATGTTACCGAAGGGAATTTTTAGTTGATAATAAGTCCACCGTCCTGTGGGGTCGTGCGTTAGTGCGTCCCTGTAGTCCTGAGTCCTCGTCCGTCGCTGGTTCGACCCGACGGGACGGTGGACTTATTATCAACTAAAAATTCCCCTTCGGTAACATATATGAAAATATATTATTTCGAGGTAGAGCGAATTGATATTAAAGGACGTTTGTAGCTTTCTGATTGTATATGAATCACGGTGATGTGATAAATAGTCATATATATATATATATATATATATATATATATATATATATATATATATATATATATATATATATATATATATATATATATATATATATATATATATATATATATATATATATATATACGCGTGTGTTTCTGTGTGTTTACACACTCATACCTAATCAAATATTCAGCCACGAAGAATAACATTAATAAATCATGCTATGAAAATACCTGCACAGACCGAGAACGACCTACTAAAGGCTTCCTAGTTGAGAAAAGAAAAGGTATATGGTATTGATCGGGTATTCTGCTCCTTTCATCCAAAGAATTGCGATCGTTAAGGGGATAATGGCCCAGTAATACTGGTCAGCGAGAAATGGTCACCTTTCCTTTTCTTAGTGCCCGTGTTTATATTTTTTTGGGGAGGAGGGAGGGCTGTGTGTTTTTGTTTTGTTGTAAGACGATTCAACTTCAATTTATTTATCTACTTGTTCTGTTGAGATTGTTTTAGTTACGTAATTTATGAACACAAAAATATATCTATGCAACAGACCCTTTTCTTAGTGCCCGTGTTTATATTTTTTTTGGGGGGGGGAGGGGAGGGGAGGGCTGTGTGTGTTTTTGTTTTGTTGTAAGACGATTCAACTTCAATTTATTTATCTACTTGTTCTGTTGAGATTGTTTTAGTTACGTAATTTATGAACACAAAAAATATATCTATGCAACAGACCCTGGAAAGTTACCTCATAGTGGGAAAAGAAGCAAAAATAAGTTAATAACTCACAATGATTATGACCGCAAAATTATTGGATTTATTTCTCTTATCCCGGTAGAGTTTATTTTTTTAAGCAGATTTTGCCCTGACACTTACCGGTTCTTGGTACTTCTACTTTCATTTGCGGGCTTTAATTTATACCAGGTAATTAATATCATGATGCTGACATCTGGTCATTACCTTTTGACTCTGACTTCAGTGGCCTCTATTTGTTATTATTTACAAATGATATAATCACTATAAAAGCCACGAAGTGATTTAACGGAGTCACGACTGTAATTTAATGCCAAACAGTCTTTATTATGTGACTGGTTTTTTCATAAAAAGAAACTTTTCCTAAAATAAAAAAAAAACATTGAATCAAATGGCAAAAAAATCATTCGTGAATAAAACCCTTAACATATATATAAGAGAATAACGTCCGATTGATTCTCCGTTAAATGTTTTAATGTACCCTTTCATTGCTGAAAGAAAAAAAAAATCTACTCTTTTCAAATATGTATATTGAACACCCATGCTGGAAAGTAAGGCAGCGTAACAAAAAAAAAAAAAAAAAAAAAAAAAGGAAATGCGGTCTTCTAAATTTTATTTATATACACTAAAAGAAATACCTCAGAGGAAACACAGAAAAAAATTCTACAAATAAAAGAAATGCAAAACATTATTCTTCCACTGCTTTTGACGCACTGCATAGGAAACTAATTCTGCTAAATCTTTTAACCCTGGAAGTAAAGTTAAAAAATCCGTCGGAGCCGAGAGGATAACTGCTGTCAAACCAATGAAAGTAAAATATTTCACTTGAGATTAAAGTCGTATTGCATACGGAGAGAGAGAGAGAGAGAGAGAGAGAGAGAGAGAGAGAGAGAGAGAGAGAGAGAGAGAGAGAGAGAGAGAGAGAGAGAGAGAGAGAATTTTTATTCCCTTTTTCATAAATAATTGTTCGATTTGGAAATTAAAAGATATACAAATTACTGCTACGATACTCCCATCTTGAAATTAGCTGTTTAACATGCGTTATCTATTTGACGAATCAGAGTTTGTTCAAAAAGGTCAACGCAGAAAGAGAGACACAAAGAGAAAATCCCTCTTTTTTTATGTGAACAACATTTACTTTTAAAGACGCGGTAACATGCTAGACTGCCACTGTGAGTTGGTTTACAACTTCATAAAAGATTCAAACACATGGTTATTGTTTTAACATTTTATGAAGTTTTAAGCCAACACGTTATCAATAGCCATGGAATATAGGGACGTATAAGAAATATGACGTCACTCTTGACCCTCTAAAAGTGTGACCAAAATGATAAAGAAGAATGCTCACCTTTCGGTCACTACTGGAGCATAAACCTCAGACGGGATACCAGAGTCTTCATAAAATATCAGTAAATTTTGTTTTTAAATATTTTTTTTATGTCATTCAACTACCGGGTTCACTGAACAACGGGAAATGACTTAATTGTATACTGAAGTCGTATTCTCCCAAACCAATATAGAAATAAATTTTGACAACTGAACCACGAAATATTTGGTGGTAATTTTAATCGGTTTAAGTAATTGTATTATTTACTTTTTAATTGCACCGTATTATTTTATTGATGGCGAAGTAAATCTGAGAAGAAACATCATAAAATATACCTGTAATATTTCCACAAAGACGCAAAAAGCTAGACCCATGGCAATTCATCTTACTTGAAGGGAGGAGAACCATTTGTCATTTAAGAGAGAGAAGGAAAAATCTGAAAGTTTCCCAAAACTAGATATACTGTTGCTGGGCTTTCTACGACAAGAATTTGTGGAATACTATGTCGTTCAATAAAACTGAGTCGGTCCACTATTCACCCACTATCTCGTCTTTATTGACACACATGCACTAAACCTTACGTCCACAAAAGGACATACGTACATTATAAATGAATAAACAAATATATGTACACACACACACACACACACACACACACACACACATATATATATATATATATATATATATATATATATATATATATATATATATATATATATATATATGTGTGTGTGTGTGTGTGTGTGTGTGTGTGTGTGTGTACATATATTTGTTTATTCATTTATAATGTATAAATAAATAAATAGTATCAAACTTACCACATACACACACACACACACACACACACACACACACACACACACACACACACACACACACACATATATATATATATATATATATATATATATATATATATATATATATATATATATATATATATATATATATGTGTGTGTGTGTGTGTGTGTGTGTGTGTGTGTGTGTGTGTGTGTGTGTGTGTGTGTGTGTGAAGTGTGTAAGTTTGATACTATTTATTTTAGATTCAAATATTAAACCAGTATATACAAGCACAAAATTTAGTAAACCCTATACTGTTTAACCCTTGAGTGTAACCCTTTTTCTCAAAAATTTGTAATTCGCTTATTTTTCTGAAAATTTGGCATTAGATTTCAATGCTTTATCACTTTCCCTAGTCAGGAATTTGGTCTGTCATCTCCTTCCATAAATCGGACATAATAATTCTGAAAAAAAGCTTTATTTTTCCTCTCTCTCAGCCCTCACACGTTTTCATCAAAACCTTATTACTCAGTCGAATGCACACCAGTGGATTCTCTTGTGCATTGATAACATCTTTTTCTTACGATTTCTCATATATGCGTTACCATTTAGTCTCCCTCTTACTTGTTTTAGGGAACCTTCTATCTATCTGTTCTTAATATTGCTCATTTTCCATTTGTTCACTTAATTCTTATTCATTTTTCGCTGTTTATTACTTGATATATATATTTCCCACCGAAAATCTACCTAAAAACTGGACCGAGTTTTTTTTTCCTTTTACTTTCATCTAGTACCAATTTTTTCATATATATATTTTTTATTGATCGCCCAAAGTCAAATGCTGCTCTTATAGCTTTAAATCTCTCTCTCTCTCTCTCTCTCTCTCTCTCTCTCTCTCTCTCTCTCTCTCTCTCTCTCTCTCTCTCTCTCTCTCTGTGAGACTTTGGAACTGGTCGTTGCTCATATCGATGATATAAACTGAGGTGACGTTAGTTTTATCTTTCCTGGAATTTCCTGAGAGCTCCAAGGGCTCCCATTTCTTCTTCTTCTCTCTGAATGGAGTTACGTAACTCAGTAACAATAGAAAGGCAGTTAAAAAGAGACAGTAACTCAAACCGGCGGTTGCTTTTATTAAGGAATAGAATTATGATATGATCTGCGCGTTTTACAAGAATTCGAGAGAAATTTGCAGTTGTTTTGAATCTCCAGTCACTAATTTTTAAAAATAACTTTTCGATGCTTTCATTTCTCATTATACTCTAATTTACTCTCGTTGCTAGATCAATCTTTATTTATTCATTTTGTCCTCTCCTCGTATATTTTTTAAAGCACATTAAACAATAGCAAGGAATATCCACTTTCCAAGAGGGAGAAAAGCGCACCCCAATCCCAGCCCAGTGAATCGAAGTGATGCATAAATATTTCCTCTTGCGCGACTTCATCGAGATATTCAGCCCGAGTTGACGTTTTCCATTATTAGGGTGCGATAATCTCGTTCATCACCTTTTACACTGGGCTTGTTTTTCCTTTTTTTATTTATTTTTTTTTATTTTTCTTAAGCAAAAAAGATAAGGTTACTTATCACAAGGGGTTTCAAATTCAAGTGTTGATTGTTTTATTAAAATGAAAATATCTTAAAATTGCTTAAACATCCTGTTTTTGTTGGTTTCAATTTTGTTGTTGTATGAATGCCATAGAAAAGATAATAACAATAATAATAATAATAATAATAATAATAATAATAATAATAATAATAATAATAATAATAATAAATTGCTTAAACATCCTGTTTTTGTTGGTTTCAATTTTGTTGTTTTATGAATGCCATAGAAAAGATGATAATAATAATAATAATAATAATAATAATAATAATAATAATAATAATAATAATAATAATAATAATAATAATAATAATATATGAAGCATGTTTTGTTAAAGAGGATGGCAGCATCATTGGAAATGATTTTAGATTATGGTCTTCTCAATTCTTCTTATTATTTTCTTCTCGTCAGGGCTGACATTTGCTAATAACTGGCCGATGTTCATAGTCTGAATAAGGAATTCGCTTCTTGAATTATTAATTTTTATTGCATAAACAAAAAAATGGAAGTTAAAAGGGGCGTCTGGTCGCCGTAGAGTTTCAGGAAACCGGGATTTCTCGTATTCTCGTGCAGAATCTTCGTCGTTGTTCTAAGGGCGTAGCGGAATTCCAACGTTTCCAACCGTCTCATCGGTTCATTCTCAAGGAAGGGTGGGCTTGTTCTGGTACGCCCTTACAACAACGACGTAGGTTCTGGACGAGAATACGACAAATCCTGATTTCCTGAAACCCTTTTAACTTCCATTTCTTTTATGCAATAAAAATTAATAATTCAAGAAACCAATTCCTTATCCAGATTACGAACATCGGCCATTTATTAGCAAACATCAGCCCTGACAAGAAGAAAATAATAAGAATTGAGGAGACCATGAATAAAATCAATTCCACTGATGCTGACATCCTCTTTAACAAAATAATAATAATAATAATAATAATAATAATAATAATAATAATAATAATAATAATAATAATAATAATAATAATAATAATAATAATAATAATAATAATAATAATAATAATAATAATGCTAAACCATTTACTAATTATTGGCCATTATTTATCATATGTATGTCAAATGCCATATTCTATGACAAATCATTTTTGATAAATTCAATAATCATGTAAATTAAATCAGCCTTATGAATGCATGTAATCATTACGTCTTAAAAGGTTTGATAGAGGCAGTTGATTAGTGGGAGGAAATGGTCGTTTTGCCCATCAGAGGATGTTTATGCTACTTGCATCTACTTTGAATATTATTTATTATTATTATTATTATTATTATTATTATTATTATTATTATTATTATTCCTTCCTGAGAGTATCTAAACCATTCCCCGTCTTAATAAGGCATCTTAGAGTTGAGATTATGGAAAGCCTATTGAGGAAGCTACCGATTTCTGGTTTAAACAGCTTATTCATTGTTGTAATGGAATCTAAAGGAAGAGTGTATGAATGTATGTACAGTATGTATGTGTATGTATATATATATATATATATATATATATATATATATATATATATATATATATATATATATATATATATATATATATATATATATATATATATATATATTTGTCGGGCGTTCTTTGCAGATCCTTATCAAAATTGTTTTTGAACCCTAACATCAAAGAACACCTCTGCCAAAATAAGTTTGTAAAAAAAAAAAGTACGATATTAAAAAATAATTGTTTACGATATAGAGCTAACGGTCCATTTCCTTTGAACTTCTGTACTGTAAAACGCAGCAGAATTTCCCAGTAACTGACCGAGAATTGTTGCATCATCGGAGAGGATGAAAAGAGCGAAGAATGGACGGTGATAAAATGGGCGAGGGAAGGAGTAGAAAGAAAAGATTTGAAGTCAGTTATATAGAAGACATGAAAAAGCTATTGGTTCCTATATATTATTCTCTAAAATCTAAATGGCCAGTGATAAAATGGGCGAGGAAAGGAGTAAAAGGAAAGGATTTGAAGTCAGTTATATATAAGACACGAAAATTTATGGTTTTCAATATATAATTTTCAGTTAAAATTCCTCAAATTCTGAGCAACAAAAGACAGATAACTGCATGGCAACTTTCATATTTCATGGTAATGCCCAAACAGTGAGGTTTTCTATGGCACATTTTTGCATAGCTTATGTAATTTACTTGAATATATATGTATGCTCTTCTTATATTACCAAACTTTTACAGCCGAGAGAGAGAGAGAGAGAGAGAGAGAGAGAGAGAGAGAGAGAGAGAGAGAGAGAGAGAGAGAGAGAGAGAGAGGGCTGGTGAAATTTCGTACCTTTATTGCCACACTAGTACAGCCTGAGAAAAAAACAATATCCTCTGTGGAAACATTTAAAAAAAATGTAAAATAAAAAAAGTCCAATTTCTGTGAAATTGCGTACCTACTTCCCACATTACACCAGCCTAAGAAAAAACAATATCCTTTGCTGCAAAATAAATACAAAAAAAAAAGTCCCATTTCCGCGTATACGTCCTTGTGTCTACGTAACCGGACCCCGAGTACCAACATGAAACATGGGAGTCAACATGTCAAAGCGAAATTAATCACTTAGGTCTGTTTTCTTTCCTCTTTCTGGCGGCGTTCCGGCGACAACGCCTCTTCGGAAAACAAGAATATTGGCTTTGTTAGTGGAGACTTGTTAAAAAAAAAAAAAGGAGAGAAAAAACTAATTGCTTTCCAGGAGAACTGAAAAATACCCGAAGTAAACTTTCGGTGAAATTATTCTCGGTTCGGGGGCGCTGTGACAAATGTGAACACGCTGGGAAATAATGCAGGAATTTTCGCTGATTTTTTCTAGCACTATAAAATTTTCGTATATAATTTTATGGACGTCAGATTCAGTGTTATCTTGTCTATACTGAAACGGCTCACCGTTGTTCAAAACATTTTCTCTCTAAAATTAATCTGCTCTTGACATTAACAGCAAGGTTACAATAATGATAATGACAGAAACTTGCAGGAACGTCTTACTCAAATATAAATAAGTAAAAAATGCACCGAAGAGCAATCGAGTTTTCTGTACAGCGCGTAATCAAGGCCACCGAAAATAGATCTATCTTTAGGTAGTCTCGGTATAATACTGTATGAGCCGCTGCCCATGAAACTCTCAGCCGGTCGGGTTGGCCTGTGCTGTTGCGTTGCCAGAAGCACGATTATGGCTAACTTTAACCTTGAATAAAATAAAAACTACTGGGGCTAAAGGGCTGAAATTTGGTATGCTTGATGAATGGAGGGTGGGTGATCAACATACCAATTTGCATCCCTCTGCCCTCAGTAGTTTTAAAGATCTGAGGGCGGACAGAAAAAGTGCGGACAGAAAAAAATGCGGACAGAAAAAGTGCGGACAGAAAAAAGTGCGGAAGGACAGACAGAAAACTAAAAGGTGTTAAATACTGCTTCGATCTCTCCTAACGGGTCATGATATTCAAATACCACTTGCATGAATACCGAGTGCAAAGTTTTCTAGCGTTCGTGGTTGTTCAGCGACAGGCACTGATTGAATAAAAGACTTTATCATATACTATACAAAACTTCTTGCTGGCAACTAAAGGATTCTTAATCTCTCTTTCGAACTTGGTACACATTTACTTTTATTTATCAACCACATGACTCCAAAAAAAATTCTGGAAAAATATCTTTGGTAATAAAATGAAACGATGACAGAATCTTACACTGAAAAAAAATATCACAGGAATGCCATGGGAAGCAGCATAATCATTTGGGAACAGTTACAATTGCTAAAATCAGCAGTTGGAACCGGACCTAATTAACAAGACAACGTGAATTTCTCTAACGCGTAAAGGAAGCATATTGCGATAGATAACATGCAGAGAATCCATTTCTAAGAAGAATAATGTGGCATAATTAACCCGATTCCCTAAAACTGAATGTGCTCTGTAAATACAGTCTGCCATATGAAGATAAACTCTTTTTACTCTGTGAAACATTAGCCTGAAATCGATCGTCCCTCCAGGCTTGAATGTCCATGCTTTGTGCCTGACGATTGTTTTAACTGCTTTTTGTCTCGTTCACTACGTGATCAGTACATCTTCACCTCTCCTCTCTCTCTCTCTCTCTCTCTCTCTCTCTCTCTCTCTCTCTCTCTCTCTCTCTCTCTCTCTCTTTACTTCACAATACTTTCTCACGCACGGAATTCAATTTTATTAATAGCTTCTCTATTCTCTCTCTCTCTCTCTCTCTCTCTCTCTCTCTCTCTCTCTCTCTCTCTCTCTCTCTCTCTCTCTCTATATATATATATATATATATATATATATATATATATATATATATATATATATATATATATAGTGAGTGTGTGCGTGTGTGCTACATCGAGTCCATCGGTAATGATTATCATTTACATCATTAATTTTTCTTTCTTCAGTGCTTTCTTATTCTTACATTATTGTACCCTTGCAAACCTTGTTATTATTTGATTTTTCCAAATTTATCAATTCTACGAAAACCTTCATAATCCACCTCTCATTGAATTTCATCATCTATTCCATTAATACCAACGACACCATCTCTGCTCTCGTCTGTAATTCCATTTGGCGAAGTTGAATAAGTTAAGTGGCTTCATTCTGCAAATTGCAGTTAAGCATTTTCCATTAATATATTTAAACTATTTAACTTAAGAAGCTCAAGGATAAATTTGCTATCAGAGGATTTTTTTTTATATAACGTCATTACTCAGTTTAATTGGAGGTGAATTATTTGAGCTGGATTAAATAGTTAACATTACACTGCACACAGACAGAATAGTCTGTTGAAGGACACAATAGACAAAGAGGTTTCGTTCTCTTTGCTAAACAGAATCATAAGAATGATGAATATCTGACAATATGCATTTTTGGTTGGGTGAACTGATCTCAGAAGGACACACCAACCTTTAAGCAGTCTTGAGCTCAAATCTTACCACATTTACGATTATGAAACCCCAATGTTGACATAATGCAGAGTTAAAATAACTGAAGAAAATAAGGGTATATATGACATTTCTCAACTCCCAATAGCGAGGAAAGTTTTGGGAAACCCTTATCAAGAGATTCAATGTCAAGGGTAAACACTTCAGTAAAACTATGGCCTAATAAACTTAATTTGAATCAAATAAAATTATGCGTCACAAAATTATATAACAAC
>NC_089780.1:19582665-19612665 GCF_040412425.1 Macrobrachium rosenbergii
TCACTTATACCTCTCTTGTGGCCGACTGGTTAGTGTGTCACTGTAGTCCTGATTCCTCGTCCGTCGCTGGTTCGATCCCACGGGGACGACGGACTTATTATCAACTAAAATTCCCTTCGGTAACATATATGAAAATATATTATTTCCGAGGTAGAGTGAATTGATATTAAAGGACGTTTGTAGCTTTCTGATTGTATATGAATCACGGTGATGTGATAAATAGTCATAATATGGCTACGTCGACAAACGCACTACACGGTCAACATGGTAGAGGTGGGTGGATATCGTCTCCAAACGCAAAACACCTGAGTTCGACGGGTGAGATGATGGGAGATGTTATTCACTTATACCTCTCTTGTGGCCGACTGGTTAGTGTGTCACTGTAGTCCTGATTCCTCGTCCGTCGCTGGTTCGATCCCACGGGACGACGGACTTATTATCAACTAAAAATTCCCCTTCGGTAACATATATGAAAATATATTATTTCCGAGGTAGAGTGAATTGGATATTAAAGGACGTTTGTAGCTTTCTGATTGTATATGAATCACGGTGATGTGATAAATAGTCATAATATGGCTACGTGCGACAAACGCACTACACGGTCAACATGGTAGAGGTGGGTGGATATCGTCTCCAAACGCAAAACACCTGAGTTCGACGGGTGAGATGATGGGAGATGTTATTCACTTATACCTCTCTTGTGGCCGACTGGTTAGTGTGTCACTGTAGTCCTGATTCCTCGTCCGTCGCTGGTTCGATCCCACGGGACGACGGACTTATTATCAACTAAAAAATTCCCCTTCGGTAACATATATGAAAATATATTATTTCCGAGGTAGAGTGAATTGGATATTAAAGGACGTTTGTAGCTTTCTGATTGTATATGAATCACGGTGATGTGATAAATAGTCATAATATGGCTACGTGCGACAAACGCACTACACGGTCAACATGGTAGAGGTGGGTGGATATCGTCTCCAAACGCAAAACACCTGAGTTCGACGGGTGAGATGATGGGAGATGTTATTCACTTATACCTCTCTTGTGGCCGACTGGTTAGTGTGTCACTGTAGTCCTGATTCCTCGTCCGTCGCTGGTTCGATCCCACGGGACGACGGACTTATTATCAACTAAAAAATTCCCCTTCGGTAACATATATGAAAATATATTATTTCGAGGTAGAGTGAATTGGATATTAAAGGACGTTTGTAGCTTTCTGATTGTATATGAATCACGGTGATGTGATAAATAGTCATAATATGGCTACGTGCGACAAACGCACTACGGTCAACATGGTAGAGGTGGGTGGATATCGTCTCCAAACGCAAAACACCTGAGTTCGACGGGTGAGATGATGGGAGATGTTATTCACTTATACCTCTCTTGTGGCCGACTGGTTAGTGTGTCACTGTAGTCCTGATTCCTCGTCCGTCGCTGGTTCGATCCCACGGGACGACGGACTTATTATCAACTAAAAATTCCCCTTCGGTAACATATATGAAAATATATTATTTCCGAGGTAGAGTGAATTGGATATTAAAGGACGTTTGTAGCTTTCTGATTGTATATGAATCACGGTGATGTGATAAATAGTCATAATATGGCTACGTGCGACAAACGCACTACACGGTCAACATGGTAGAGGTGGGTGGATATCGTCTCCAAACGCCAAAACACCTGAGTTCGACGGGTGAGATGATGGGAGATGTTATTCACTTATACCTCTCTTGTGGCCGACTGGTTAGTGTGTCACTGTAGTCCTGATTCCTCGTCCGTCGCTGGTTCGATCCCACGGGACGACGGACTTATTATCAACTAAAAATTCCCCTTCGGTAACATATATGAAAATATATTATTTCCGAGGTAGAGTGAATTGGATATTAAAGGACGTTTGTAGCTTTCTGATTGTATATGAATCACGGTGATGTGATAAATAGTCATATATATATATATATATATATATCAAGGCAAATGCCACGAAGGAAAGTAATCAAACGGAGTGATGCTAGGCCTTTCGACTTTCTGTCCTTTACTTAGCAGAGTAAAGGACATTAAGTCGAAGGGCCTAGCACCATTCCGTTGTTTCACTTTCCTTCGTGTCATTTGCCTTTATTTATATATTCATCACGTTTCATATTTTGGTGATTCAGTTACACACACACGCGCGCGCGCACACACACACAAACACACACACATATCTCAGGTCAAAGAGATTTTAATCCTGCACGAATAATAATAAAAAAAATATGCATTGCTCCATTTTAAGCCAAGCTAACACAGTGAGGTTCAGAGCCAACTTCTCATACCATTAATTATTCATAGGCATGTTCAACCTGACACAGTGAGTCTGTTGATTGTTTTTTTTAACACTCAATTTAAAAGAAAACAATTGACCGTTATTAGCAATTCATTCAACAGAAAAAAATGTCTTACATTATTCATGTGCATTGATCTCAAATAATTTTTAAAAAGTCGACTATTGATTTTACATCTTGGAAAAACAACAGCAAAATTGCATTTACAATGTTTGTTTAGTAATCCCTTGGTGTGATTTGGTCAAAGGATAATCATATCGATGGAATATATATATATATATATATATATATATATATATATATATATATATATATATATATATATATATATGTATATAATAGAAACAATTAATGTGCATAGTATAAGATCTTATAGTTATTAGGTAATTTATTCTAAAAAAATATATTGAATTTTATAGCCCTGAAGTCTTCTTGAGTCATTATTATTCAAGCAACCCTGTCATGTTGAAGAAATATGTTGACAGATATAAAAAAAAATATGTTGGAGTGTCAAGTATTACGACTCAGTCGAATCAATCAGAAAAACTTCTATATAATGCATAAGAGTACGTAATTGCAAAGGTTTATCTCTCTTAAGTGGCTGTTACAATGCAGTAAAACCACTTCATACATTTTTTGTTATTATGGACGACAAATGGCTCGCATGTTCCCACGTAAAGAGATACCACTATATCGTTAAGTAGAAGGGAAAGCGTAAAGGCTTACGTGATATAACGCTCGTTGATGACCCCAGGTTAATACCAAAGACACGCTGTCGGTTCCAACATAATCGGTAATAAAAGACTGTGGCGAATTTACGCTGTAACCAATACATCGTACAGCAGTCTTTAGCCCGACGGGAGTCGACATTGGCACTCATGGATGACCTTGAAATCTCTTAGAGCCCCGCAGCAGGAACCAGGAAGTGCTTGAATAGGACGAAGCAAGGTTGGCGGGCTAGTTTTGACTGGAAACGGCCGTCTGGATTGACGAAATACTTACCTCAAAGGCAAATCTGTTCTTTATATTCTTTACACAATGACTTTTATCATAGAGTAAATATGATCGAGAATATATGCAAGAATAGGGTTATGTATCTTTAAATACCAAACACGTAACGGACGATGAAATTTTATCAAATTCAACGATTATGTGACCACAATGTCGTTCACAGTAAACAACTGCATCTACGCGCTGTTTGAAATGAATTTTGTTTTACTTCCTTGTTTAGTCGAAAAAATTTTTATATATTCTTTATCCCAGAACCCTAATGCATATCATAGCCACGTTTTAATTAGAAGCAATTTAAACATCAAAATATATATTATGTTAAAACTCTATGTAACTGAACGTGCATATTATCGATAATACATTTTTACTTACTGACAATCTACACAAAATCACATGACTCCCAAACAGGAACAAGATCCAAAGTGCTCTAGAAAAGTAAAGAATTCCGTTCGAGTGACGCAACATCCTAATTCTCTCGGCGGAATTACCAAGTAATCCTCAAGGGTATCTCATCTGCCTAAGATCCCTAATCCTTCGTAATTCCCTGATTGTTATGGAGTGATAGGGTGGATAAGCCCGTCTCCAGATCTCCCTTGTTCTACAAGGAGGATATTCCCTCTTGGCCGCGGAGATCTGGACGATTTGTAGTCATTAGATATTAAACTGCTTCAGTATTTCACTTTAGTTGCAGCTATATCACATGAAGTTGTACGCAAACGTTTTTGTTATCGGATAGCTAAAACAGATTTTCTTTATTTAAGTTTCCTAAGATTTTTAGATGGTGCATAAAGAACGCAATTCATACAAAATCATAACAGGCCTAGCTCAGTTCCATCAAGAGTTTATTTAATTGTCAAAACAAAAATTTTGAATGTCCCATATATTGCATAATTTTATAAGACCAATTACCCGTTCTCTTTTCCCTGACAGAGCAAGCATCGATAATTTTTTTTAGAGATTTAACAAACATACAAACAAGTGAGAGAGTGAAAGTAGAAAAAAATAGAACCAAATAATTTCCTACAACCTCCATGCACCGTTTCCACTCGCTAACTTCCTAGACTTTGATGGAAAACCAACCTACCTCTCCTATTTTTCATTCTTGTTACGGGAGTGCAAATTGCTTTGACCCGTTGTCGAATTAACAAAGAAAATAGCAGTCCGAGAGAAATTCCTCTCTCTCTCTCTCTCTCTCTCTCTCTCTCTCTCTCTCTCTCTCTCTCTCTCTCTCTCTCTCTCCTTAGAGTATTTACTTCACTCATTGTTTTATAACCCCTTTGCAACTGCTTTTGTGAAATATCACTGCAAAAAAAAAAAAATCAGAGGAGAAATGAGTAAAATACCCAATCTAACGGTTTCTAATGGTAGTAAATATGATGTACAAAAATAAAGGTTCATTATTCTTTATAAACATGAAGCTGTTTGTTAAAGTAAACAGTAAGGTGTAAGCAAGATGGCTATGTGAGCAGGTCTAGGATGCCCCAAATATGAATTTGTGTATGACTACAGAGGGAGATTACTAAAGTGTCGGGAAGGATTTTGGGGAATATGTGCAAAAACATAAAACAACGTATTAATCCAAGGATTGTATGGTTCACGAATGGAACAGAATAAGTGCGAGACCCAGCTGTTCTAATGAGAGTCTAAAACTCTCCCCTGATAAATTTTCAAATAAAAGAAAGCCGGTTGTGATAACTGATTTAAATGGAAAGATGGGGTTTACTGATAAAGGCCTGACTTGAACGCAGTGTTCCTGAATTAACCGAAAGTGGTAAGTCATGAGAAAGATGTTCGTTTTAAAATTTATAATAAACGTGTAAAAAATGCGCCGAAGTTTCTTCGGCTCAGTCGAGTTTTCTGTACATCATATAATCAAGGTCACCGAAAATAGATCAACCTTTCGGTGGTCTCGGTATACTGCTGTATGAGCCGCAGCCCATGAAACTTTAACCACGGCCCGGTGGCTGCCTGGCCTATATCGTTGCCAGATGCACGATTATGGCTAACTTTAACCTTAAAGAAAATAAAAACTACTGAGGCTAAAGAGATGCAATTTGGTATGATTGATGACTGGAGAGTGGATGATCAACATAGCAATTTGCAGCCCTCTAGCCTCAGTAGTTTTTAAGATCTGAGGGCGGACAGAAAAAATGCCCAATAGTTTTCTTTTCAGAAAACCAAAAAGAAAGCTCTTAACGCAATGCAATCAAGAACAAATTCATATTAATGTGAGAAACAGAGATCACAATAGTCAATCTTCTGAAGTACCTTTAAAACGAATTACGATGGCAACATGGGGGCCACGTACTGAATTCCCCTCTCTTGCGTAAGTGAATAACAGAGAAACGGTTCCCCCCGAAGGCTATAGTCCTCGTTTGTGTTGGGTTTGTACTGCTGCCTTTGGTGAAGGAGTGAATGTACGTACTGTTGTGCTCCGAACCGAAATAATTAACCCTTGCTTTGAGAGAGGAGAAAGGACTGGCTTCACTCTCGTTTAGTTGCTACAGAGAAAGTTTTCAGAATCTCTCTCTCTCTCTCTCTCTCTCTCTCTCTCTCTCTCTCTCTCTCTCTCTCTCTCTCTCTCTCTCTGTTTGCTGGACGAACAAAAGTTTATACACTATTTTCCCAGTACGGCAAAGTTTTTTCCTGGCAATGATCTGTGTTATATAATGGGAAAAAACTACCTTTGCTATCCTACGTAATAATCTAAATGGTGTAGTATTAATGTCAGTTTTCCGAGGTTCTTTTTGTCTACAAAATATTACAGTATAATAAAACAGAATTACACGAATACACTCATAAAAACAAAACTAAATTCTGTTACCAGGTTATATCAACTTTACAAAAATATAAACAGCATTTACAGTATACAAAAATATAAACAGCATTTGCAGTATACTACAATATTATACCATCATACTGTTATGGTTTTATTATGTTTTATTGTAACTCATGTTATAATTACATGGCGAAGTAGGCCTAAAAACTCTTCTAACTTTAATTGCCGTTTTATTTTCTAAGCTCACTTTGCCAAATTACCCTCGTAATGCATTAGATAACGCCATTCCTAAACGAGTTCTTCCACCTAATTATAAAAGGAAAATGAACCTATTGTAACTCTCAATTTCTGCTTTAAATAAATTGGTTTCTCATTAAGCTTTAGATGAAAGTTAAATTAGGTTCTGAAAGTTTCCGAAGCTACATAAGCTGACTGACTCCTCTTGTAATATGAGTCCATCAAGGTGTTTTACCCTAAGTTTTCCCTTCGTTAGCTTTGGTAGTAATTGGATCGCCTGAGATTAAAAGAAAATAACACGTAATAAGCAATGGGAAAATGATAGGGCAAAGGGGTTTTTAAAATAAAATATACAATTTCGCTTAGGGAGAAGAAAAATGTGCCAAAGCCAGAAATAAATAATTTCAGACAGACAGACAGACAGAAAACAAAGCCAGAAATAAATAATTTCAGACAGACACACAGAGTCAGACAGACAGAAAACAAAGCCAGAAATAAATAATTTCAGACAGACAGAAAACAAAGCCAGAAATAAATAATTTCAGGCAGACACACAGAGTCAGACAGACAGAAAACAAAGCCAGAAATAAATAATTTCAGACAGACACACAGAGTCAGACAGACAGAAAACAAAGCCAGAAATAAATAATTTCAGACAGACAGAAAACAAAGCCAGAAATAAATAATTTCAGGCAGACACACAGAGTCAGACAGACAGAAAACAAAGCCAGAAATAAATAATTTCAGACAGACACACAGAGTCAGACAGACAGAAAACAAAGCCAGAAATAAATAATTTCAGACAGACACACAGAGTCAGACAGACAGAAAACAAAGCCAGAAATAAATAATTTCAGACAGACAGAAAACAAAGCCAGAAATAAATAATTTCAGGCAGACACACAGAGTCAGACAGACAGAAAACAAAGCCAGAAGTAAATAATTTCAGACAGACAGAAAACAAAGCCAGAAATAAATAATTTCAGACAGACAGACAGACAGAGTCAGACAGACAGACAGAAAACAAAGCCAGAAATAAATAATTTCAGACAGACAGACAGACAGAGTCAGACAGACAGACAGAAACAAAGCCAGAAATAAATAATTTCAGGCAGACACACAGAGTCAGACAGATAGATAGACAGACAGAAAAAGCCAGAAATAAATAATTTCAGACAGACAGACAGAGTCAGACAGGCAGACAGAAAACAAAACCAGAAATAAATAATTTCAGACAGACAGACGAAACAAAGCCAGAAATAAATAATTTCAGGCAGACACACAGAGTCAGACAGACAGACAGACAGAAAAAAAAGCCAGAAATAAATAATTTCTGGCAGACACACAGAGTCAGACAGACAGAAAACAAAGCCAGAAATAAATAATTTCAGACAGGCAGACAGCGTCAGACAGATAGACAGAAAACAAGGCCAGAAATAAATAATTTCAGGCAGACACACAGAGTCAGACAGATAGACAGAAAACAAAGCCAGAAATAAATAATTTCAGACAGACAGACAGAGTCAGACAGACAGACAGAAAACAAAGCCAGAAATAAATAATTTCAGACAGACAGAAACAAAGCCAGAAATAAATAATTTCAGACAGACAAAGTCAGACAGACAGACAGACAGAAAACAAAGCCAGAAATAAATAATTTCAGGCAGACACACAGAGTCAGACAGACAGAAAACAAAGCCAGAAATAAATAATTTCAGACAGGCAGACAGAGTCAGACAGACAGACAGAAACAAAGCCAGAAATAAATAATTTCAGGCAGACACACAGAGTCAGACTAACAGATAGACAGAAAACAAAGCCAGAAATAAATAATTTCAGACAGACAGAAAAAGCCAGAAATAAATAATTTCAGACAGACAGACAGACAGAGCAGAGAGATAGACAGAAAAAAAAACAGAAATAAATAATTTCAGACAGACACACAGTCAGACAGACATAGAGAAAACATAGCCAGAAATAAATAATTTCAGAGAGAGAGAGAGAGAGAGAGAGAGAGAGAGAGAGAGAGAGAGAGAGAGAGAGAGAGAGAGAGAGAGAGAGAGGCGTTCCACTAATTAGAACACTGTCAGATTCCAATAAAGAACAAAAATTGGATGCTCTCTCGAAAAGAATCTGTAACTGATATATCCGTAATAAATCTCCTTGAATACTGAACTTATGTATTCAAAGCATTTTGCAAAGTACTGTTGCAGGCTTATCTCTATGTTGATTTTGTTCTATGTTGATTTTGCATTTGTGAAAACTGAACAAATAAGAGGGGAAAACGGAATTGGTCACCTTGTGTACGAGGCTCAGTAATCCTAAATTTTAACTAATCTCTCAAAAAAGCTCTCATTCATTCAGATAATCTCAAAATTAGGATCTATTATGCATATAACGGTGATGATAAATAAATATGTAATTTCGAAGCGATATATGTAAAAATAACTACAAAAATATAACAAACTGAAATTGAGAATTCGTTTATACTAAAGTTATGAACTAATGAAATGTAAGTATCGGACAGGAAAATATAAAAAAAAAAAAATTCATGAATCCCTACATAATTGTAAGAAAAGAGATGAGTTTTCACCACCCACGTTTCTTCTACCCTCGTTGTTGGAGCTTTCTCTATGCAAAACAAAAACACACTCACACACACACACACACACACACACTCTATGCAAAACACAAACACACACACATACACCATTAAATTATGTTTCCCTTAATTATAAATTATTCGGTTATAAAATATTGTATCTAACAAGGGGAGGTAACTTGAGAGAGAGAGAGAGAGAGAGAGAGAGAGAGAGAGAGAGAGAGAGAGAGAGAGAGAGAGAGAGCGTAGGACAACGTAATGGTGACCCATATAGCCAGATCAGATAAAGAGAATCCACTACGTGGGAGAAATGAGATCATAATTTCTAAGTGGGTTATCATAAGTACTCCATAACGCTGGCCTGTTGTATACGATTTACTCTCCTAATCCGTGCTCAAATTGGTACCTAAGTGCAAGGTCTCTGTAGTAATCCAGATCATTTCAACAGCTTACCCTTGGAACAAGACTGAAATATTTCCTTTCGTACGCATGTTAAATGTAGATTTATTCTGCATTACATTTTGTGGCAATTATTGCCTCTGACATAAGTAGTAGCAGTAGATAACACATGAAAGGTACCTGATATGTAATACAGATCTGAACATTATAAGAATATATGTTTTAGATTACTGAAAGAGAAATAATCTATATAAAAGACTGGTGAAATATAAAACGAACCTTTTATTCATACGTACGCTCTTATGGCTGAATTATACCTATAAAAAGTAGTTAGTTTAATTCGTGCATTAAGAAAATAAGGTTTTATTTATTGCAAAGATGAGATAAGTATATTCAATTAATAAAAACCAACCTTAAATTCTTACATACAATCTTATAGCGGAATTATACCTATAAAAACTATAATAAAACCCAAAAAACGTATCTTAGAATAATGACAACTTCAAAACGTACTCGACAAAACAACGTAACAGAGAGAAGTACCTCGTAGGAGGGTAGTGTCAACAGTGCACCTCACGGGGTGCACTGTAGGCATTACTAAAGGTTCCTTGGAGCGTCCTTTTGGCCCCTAGCTGTAACCCCTTTCATTCCTTTTACTTTACCTCCATTCATGGTATCTTTCTTCCATCTTGCTATCCACCGTCTCCTAACAATTATTTCATAGTGCAACAGCGAGGTCTTCCTCCTGTTACACCTTTCAGGCAAACCTACTCTCAATTTCCTTCCCAGCCTTGAATGACCTCATAGCTCCCAGTGCTTGCCTTTGGCCTAAGCTCCATATTCCATTCCATTCCCGAGAGAAGCAGAGAAAGTAATGGTCAGACGGACAAGAAAATACGATACAGATAACCAGTCTGACGTCAGCAGCAGGAACACAATTTCCAGACAGGCCGAAGATGAAAGAAAGATGATGGGGATCAGTATCCAAATTACCCGGTCCCTCTTATTATCCTGAGCATCGGCTATGAGATGAAAGGTCAAGGTTTGACTGAGGTTGTAGACGTAATGGGAGGGTTTTTCTGTCCGGTGTTTGATGAGAGAGAGAGAGAGAGAGAGAGAGTTATTAAGATGCAGCAAACGTGGGTTGCCTCCAAGAAATCTTATGGTCTTGTACACGACTCATTAGATACACACATTATATATATATATATATATATATATATATATATATATATATATATATATATATATATATATATATATATATATATATATATATATATATATATATATATATATATATATATATATATATATATATATATATACTTCGATTCATAGAAAGCGTTGTTTTGAAATGGGGTATTTACGTACATCAATTATATACTATCTCCCAATAAAGTGTTTTATGTGTTCTGGTAAACAGGCAGAGAATCATTCAGACCCGTAAAAGCTGATAATATATATATATATATATATATATATATATATATATATATATATATATATATATATATATATATATATATATATATATAAATGAACTTGTTTATCTAAGAAAAAAATGCATAATTAATTATTAATGGATCTACGTCTGCATGGCATCACGACCGCGTTAATGGCAATCAAATGGCCTGCTTCCTGTTGAACCTAACTTCGCCCAAAGCAACTTTGACGAAAACTTCATGACTAGGATTATCGACGACGAGAGCCATTCCACTTTACCGATAACGCACAAACTTTCAAGTATTTTCTTTGATATATAAAAAAAGAAGAGAAACCACTACCTTATCTAAACTGAACGAAACTAAATGAAACAATTCCTCAGACGTCCCCGGTGCTACGCTTTGCCTTCCTTATTGCAAGAAAAAAAATTACAATGTCCGTGCAATTTAATCAACGGATGACCCGAACGAAACAAAATGGGAATCCCGAACGAAAAGAAGAGGGACTTCGCTCACCGTCTCTGAAGTAAAGACTGCCAAAAAAAAAAAAAAAAAACTCTGACCAATGACGTGGCATCCAATATCATCATTTCCTTTTTGGGAATTGCGCTGCGCCCAGTAGCTACCTTTGATCGCCTTTTCCTGTCCGTGGATGTCGGCTCGGGGAAACTGCGAGGGCGAAGACGATAACCTAAAGGTAGGGAGGAGAACTTTACGGGGTTGTGTAAGAAATAATTATTATCTGTAAGAACCAGAAAAAATTATCGTAAGATACAGTAGAGTTTGTAAGAATTCTGATCAACTTTCGTACTGAATATTCGGGTACTGAAAAAATCGAAAATAACTACTTTATTTTCTATATTTATTTACAAACGGGTAAGCAGAGAATAATCAGAGACAACACACACCCACTCACACTAAATGTAAGTATACACACACACACATACACACACACACACACATATATATATATATATATATATATATATATATATATATATATATATACATACATATATATATATATATATATATATATATATATATATATATATATATATATATATATATATATATATATATATATATATATATATATATATATATATATACTGTATATACATATGTGTATATACACAAAACACACACACACACACACACATATATATATATATATATATATATATATATATATATATATATATATATATATATATATATAGTGTATATATATATGTTGTGAGTGTGAGTGTTTTGTCTTTGAAAATTCTCTGCTTATCTGTTTGTAAATAAATATAGAAAATAAAGGAGTTATTTTCGAGTTTTTCAGCACCTGAATATTCAGTACGAAAGTTGATTAGAATTCTTGTAAACTCAACTGTACCTCTTACGATAATTTTTTCCCGGTTTTCACGGATAATAATTACACAATGTAACACATGTTTTGTTTATTTGAATTTTTTGGTGTTTATATATGTATTTTATGCCACTGAATTCAAAATTCGCATTCGTTTTGATGTAATATCGATGGTTTTTAATTTATTCTTAATTTCATATTTTCTCGTTCTATACCCAACTTCTCTCTACAGCAGTATGTTGGTTCAACCTATTCTAATATTCTAAGGATAATTACACTACAATACGTACTTTTTCATGTCTTGAAAGGTATTTAGGAAGTACAATATTAGTTAGGACAAAAAGAAACAATACAATTCTGCACTTTAAATGCTTTGATAACTCTTTTCTTAAGATCATATTTTCTAGAGTGCATACTTTCATCTTTCCTGACTAGAGACCATATATGATCTCCCATTATAGCAGTATCCCATCGTCCTTGATACTGAGGCTCTGAAGTCGTTCTTGGTACGAAAGCTTCCTCCATTTCTTGGCTGCTGCTACTTGTTGGCTCTTCAGATGAAATAGCCATTGCACTTTCTATCTGAAAGGAAAGAAATAACTACATACAGCAACTTAAACAAAGACTTGAATAACGTTAGTATTCCATACATCTTTAGGAAAATGAATGCAAAGCTAGTAAATACTTAATGTTCAAGTTAATTAAAAGTAAGACTTTTGGAGAGTATGATAAGTATACTTACATTTTGTGGTGGTTGTGGTACTGGTAAGGTGCCATCATGTGGGACAGGGGCTCTAGATGATGGGATGTCTGGATACTGCAGAGCTTGTCTTCCTTTCACTTTTCTGTACTTTGTCACATCAGTCATACGGAAGTAACAATCATCGTGATGGTTCTCCGGCTCTCTCCATACTCTGGGAACGGTAAAAGGCATTGTCCTTCCTGTACCCCTTAACCATCCTTCTAGAGTAGATCGGCAGCTTCCACATATCACATGAGGGGTCCATGGTTTGTCCTGGTCACCCATGGGCATTCCGAAATAGAGTCTGTACGCTATCCACAATTTGGCACCTTTCACGATCATATGTAATACCTGTTTTTTACCAATATAATGACCACACACAGCAAAATCAATCTGGAGAATTTGTACACCCTCTAGTGGCCATCCTGAAGATAGCAGAACTTAGTAATTGATTTATCTCAAAGAGAAAATTAGATATTCACTGGGTAGCAGAACATATAACAGTTCCGAATATATATAACATTGAAAGACGATATATTTCTATAACGGTCGATGATACAGAAAAAATAATTACATTTTTGGAATCAGCAGAGAAAAGTGATTAATAAACAGTAAAAAAATAAAATAAACAAAACTTTTGTAAAAAATTGTTACGTTGTGTTATTTCTTACATGACCCCGTAAAATTCTCCTCCGTACCTGCAGGTTATCGTCCTCGCCCTCGCAGTTTCCCCGAGCCGACATCCACGGACAGGAAAAGGCTATCAAAGGCAGCTACTGGGTGCAGCGCAATTCCCGAAAAGGAAATGATGATATTGGATGCTATGTCATTGGTCAGAGTTTTTTTTTTTTTTGACGGTCTTTACTTCAGAGACGGTGAGCGAAGTCCCTCTTCTTTTCGTTCAGGATTCCCATTTTGTTTCGTTCGGGTCATCTCTTGATAAAATTGCACAGTCACTGTATTTTTTTTCTTGCAATAAGGAAGGCAGACCGCAGCAACGGGGAAATCTGGGGAATTGTTTTATTTAGTTTCGTTCAGTTTAGATAAGGTAGTGGTTTCTCTTCTTTTTTTTTATATAAAAAAAAATATTTGAAAGTTTGTGCGTTATCGGTAAAGTGGAATGCCTCGCAGTCGATAATTCTAGCCATGAACTTTTCCTCAAAGTTCAACAGAAAACAGGCCATTTGATTGCTATTAACGTGGTCGTAATGCCATGCATAAATAGATCCATTAACAATTAACTATGCATTTTTTCTTAGACAAACCAGTTCATTTATATTTTTTATTTTTTTTTTTTTTAGCTTTTACGTGTCTGAATAATTCTCTGCCTATTTTACGTCAATACGTAAATGCTTAGAATTTTTTTTTTGTAACAAGGTTTAAGAGATTCTCATAAATCCATATGTTCCAGATGAACAGTCTTCATCTTCTGATTAATAATAATAATAATAATAATAATAATAATAATAATAATAATAATAATAATAATAATAATAATAATAATAATAATGTTTCCATTTTCTTCCTTCTTATGTAAGTATCTGATAGTCCTCAGCTTGAAAGATTCCCCATTGTAATACTCTTAAGGGAATTATAAGAAAACAAACCCCACAGGAATCAGACGTCTCTCTCTCTCTCTCTCTCTCTCTCTCTCTCTCTCTCTCTCTCCATTTTAAAATTCGAAACACAAAGATGTTGTAATATGCAATGGAATTTGTCATTACTTTTAGCCTCTTGAAATTTTTAGCAATATTGATTGCCACAATTGTAGTGATACACCTCAGCCAAGGTGAGAAGAATGAAAATTCTAGACAGTTTCAAGAAATTGATTTGCGTTCATTACCGATATATATATATATATATATATATATATATATATATATATATATATATATATATATATATATATATATATATATATATATATATATATAGAATATTTATCACATCACCGTGATTCATATACAATCAGAAAGCTACAAACGTCCTTTAATATCAATTCACTCTACCTCGGAAGGAATATATTTTCATATATGTTTGAAGAAGAATTTTTAGTTGATAATAAGTCCACCGTCCGTGAGGTCGAACCAGCGACGGACGAGGAATCAGGACTACAGTGACACACTAACCAGTCGGCCACAAGAGGTATAAGTGAATACCATCTCCCATCAACTCACCCGTCGAACTCAGGTGTTTTTGCGTTTGGAGGCGATATCCACCCACCTCTGCCATGTTGACCGTGTAGTGCGTTTGTCTTTGCGTAGCCATATTAGGACTATTTATCACATCACCGTGATTCACATACAATCAGAAAGCTACAAACGTCCTTTAATATCAATTCACTCTACCTCGGAAGGAATATATTTTCATATATGTTACCGAAGGGAATTTTAGTTGATAATAAGTCCACCGTCCGTGAGGTCGACCAGCGACGGACGAGGAATCAGGACTACAGTGACACACTAACCAGTCGGCCACAAGAGGTATAAGCGAATACCATCTCCCATCAACTCACCCGTCGAACTCAGGTGTTTTGCGTTTGGAGACGATATCCATCCACCTCTGCCATGTTGACCGTGTAGTGCGTTTGTCGCACGTAGCCATATTATGACCATTTATCACATCACCGTGATTCACATACAATCAGAAAGCTAAACGTCCTTTAATATCCAATTCACTCTACCTCGGAAGGAATATATTTTCATATATGTTACCGAAGGGGAATTTTTAGTTGATAATAAGTCCACCGTCCCGTGGGGTCGAACCAGCGACGGACGAGGAATCAGGACTACAGTGACACACTAACCAGTCGGCCACAAGAGAGGTATAAGTGAATACCATCTCCCATCAACTCACCCGTCGAACTCAGGTGTTTTGCGTTTGGAGACGATATCCACCCACCTCTGCCATGTTGACCGTGTAGTGCGTTTGTCGCACGTAGCCATATTATGACTATTTATCACATCACCGTGATTCATATACAATCAGAAAGCTACAAACGTCCTTTAATATCCAATTCACTCTACCTCGGAAGGAATATATTTTCATATATGTTACCGAAGGGGAATTTTTAGTTGATAATAAGTCCACCGTCCCGTGGGGTCGAACCAGCGACGGACGAGGAATCAGGACTACAGTGACACACTAACCAGTCGGTGATGTGATAAATAGTCATAATATGGCTACGTGCGACAAACGCACTACACGGTCAACATGGCAGAGGTGGGTGGATATCGTCTCCAAATGCAAAACACCTGAGTTCGACGGGTGAGTTGATGGGAGATGGTATTCACTTATACCTCTCTTGTGGCCGACTGGTTAGTGTGTCACTGTAGTCCTGATTCCTCGTCCGTCGCTGGTTCAACCCCACGGACGGTGGACTTATTATCAACTAAAATTCCCAACTTCGCAACATATATGAAAATATATTCCTTCCGAGGTAGAGTGAATTTGATATTAAAGGACGTTTGAAGCTTTCTGATTGTATATGAATCACGGTGATGTGATAAATAGTCATAATATGGCTACGCGCGACAAACGCACTACACGGTCAACATGGCAGAGGTGGGTGGATATCGTCTCCAAACGCAAAACACCTGAGTTCGACGGGTGAGTTGATGGAGATGGTATTCACTTATACCTCTTTGTGGCCGACTGGTTAGTGTGTCACTGTAGTCCTGATTCCTCGTCCGTCGCTGGTTCGACCTCACGGACGGTGGACTTATTATCAACTAAAAATTCCCTTCGGTAACATATGTGAAAATATATTCCTTCCGAGGTAGAGTGAATTGGATATTAAAGGACGTTTGTAGCTTTCTGATTGTATATGAATCACGGTGATGTGATAAATAGTCATAATATGGCTACGTGCGACAAACGCACTACACGGTCAACATGGCAGAGGTAGGTGGATATCGTCTCCAAACGCAAAACACCTGAGTTCGACGGGTGAGTTGATGGGAGATGGTATTCACTTATACCTCTCTTGTGGCCGACTGGTTAGTGTGTCACTGTAGTCCTGATTCCTCGTCCGTCGCTGGTTCGACCCCATGGGACGGTGGACTTATTATCAACTAAAAATTCCCCTTCGGTAACATATATGAAAATATATTCCTTCCGAGGTAGAGTGAATTGGATATTAAAGGACGTTTGTAGCTTTCTGATTGTATATGAATCACGGTGATGTGATAAATAGTCATAATATGGCTACGTGCGACAAACGCACTACACGGTCAACATGGCAGAGGTGGGTGGATATCGTCTCCAAACGCGAAACACCTGAGTTCGACGGGTGAGTTGATGGGAGATGGTATTCACTTATACCTCTCTTGTGGCCGACTGGTTAGTGTGTCACTGTAGTCCTTATTCCTCGTCCGTCGCTGGTTCGACCCCACGGACGACGGTGGACTTATTATCAACTAAAAATTCCCCTTCGGTAACATATATGAAAATATATTCCTTCCGAGGTAGAGTGAATTGGATATTAAAGGACGTTTGTAGCTTTCTGATTGTATATGAATCACGATGATGTGATAAATAGTCATAATATGGCTACGTGCGACAAACGCACTACACGGTCAACATGGCAGAGGTGGGTGGATATCGTCTCCAAACGCAAAACACCTGAGTTCGACGGGTGAGTTGATGGGAGATGGTATTCACTTATACCTCTCTTGTGGCCGACTGGTTAGTGTGTCACTGTAGTCCTGATTCCTCGTCTGTCGCTGGTTCTACCCCACGGGACGGTGGACTTATTATCAACTAAAAATTCCCCTTCGGTAACATATATGAAAATATATTCCTTCCGAGGTAGAGTGAATTGGATATTAAAGGACGTTTGTAGCTTTCTGATTGTATATGAATCACGGTGATGTGATAAATAGTCATAATATGGCTACGTGCGACAAACGCACTACACGGTCAACATGGCAGAGGTGGGTGGATATCGTCTCCAAACGCAAAACACCTGAGTTCGACGGGTGAGTTGATGGGAGATGGTATTCACTTATACCTCTCTTGTGGCCAACTGGTTAGTGTGTCACTGTAGTCCTGATTCCTCGTCCGTCGCTGGTTCGACCCCACGGGACGGTGGACTTATTATCAACTAAAAATTCCCCTTCGGTAACATATATGAAAATATATTCCTTCCGAGGTAGAGTGAATTGGATATTAAAGGACGTTTGTAGCTTTCTGATTATATATATATATATATATATATATATATATATATATATATATATATATATATATATATATATATATACATACATACATACATATATATTTGTATGTATGTATATATATATATATATATATATATATATATATATATATATATATATATATATATATATATATAATTTGTGATGGTACAGAACAGATAGAAAATAAATCTAAGAAAATGTAAATTTATAATTCCTCTTTTCTTGATGTACAAAAGATATGAAATGGACCGATAGATTCTTACTGCACATACATATATATGTATATATATGTGTATGTATATATATATAATTTGCGATGGTACCGAACAGATAGAAAATAAATCTAAGGAAAATGTAAATTTATAATTCCTCTTTTTTTAATGTTCAAAAGATATGAAATGGACCGATAGATTCTGACTGAGTTACGAAATAGCATTTAAACAATGAGGAAGACAGCAGTCATGGCTAGCTTGACAGAAAGATTTTAGTTCTTTGTTGCATAAACAAAACGAACCAGGTACAGAAAAAAATTGACACAGTGAGTGACACAGTACCGCACGACCTACGAGTTACAAAGCTCACCCGAAGATTTATATCGGTAATCAACGCAAATAAATTTCTTGGAAATTGTCTAGAATTTACATTCTTCTAGCCTTGGCCGAGAAGTATCACTACAATTGTGACAATCAATACTGCTAAAAATTTCAAGAGGCTGAAAGTAATGAAACATTCCATTGCATATTACAACATGTTTGTGTTTCGAATTTTAAAATGGGTTAGAGAGAGAGAGAGAGAGAGAGAGAGAGAGAGAGACTGGACGTCTGATTCCGGTGGGGTTTGTTTTCTTATAAATTCCCTTAAGAGTATTATGATGGAAAATCTTTCAAGCTAAGAAGTTGAAACAAAACGGGAACTTATTATTATTATTATTATTATTATTATTATTATTATTATTATTATTATTATTATTATTATTATTATTATTCAGAAGATGAACACTATTCATGTGGAACAGATGGATTTATGAGAATCTCTTAAACCTTGTTACAAAAAAAAAATTCTAAACACTCTTAACTACTTAAAACCTATTAGTAAAGAGAAAAATAAAGACCCAATATAATAACATAAAATATATAATCAAATAATAAAACCCAAAGAGTACCCCTTCAATAAGCAATAAATAAGAAAACCTAGCAAGAAAATTATATTCACCAAGAAAGAAAGGAATATCCACCGAAGCGTCCTTGGCCCATAAAGGTCTTCACGCCTACATTAAAATCCCCAAAAGGTTTAGATTCCTCATCAGAACCAGGGAACGTAGAAGAGGATTTGACCTTGTTGTCGTTATAACGGCTCCCCGTCCCCTACCCCGACCCTAGGGATACAGGGACGAGGAGTCTCTGAATAGGAACCTATTAGAGTGTAAATATATTTATATAAGATGAGAGGGACGGTTTTTTATTTCCCGTACTTTTTTCTCTCGGATTCTTTTCACAAGAAAGGATTTATTTATTTCCGATGTGTGTGTATATGCATACATACATATACATATACATATATATATATACTGTATATATACATACATATATATACAGTATATATATATATATATATATATATATATATATATGTATATATACATATATACATATGTATATATATATATATATATATATATATATATATATATATATATATATATATATATATATGTATATATATATATATATATATATATATATATATATATATATATATATATATATATATATATATATATATATATATATATATATATATATATAATATATATATATATATATATATATATATATATATATATATATATATATATATATATATATATATATATATATATATATATATATATATATATATATATATATATATATATATATATATATATATATATATATATAATTCCAAGTACACTGCTAAATTCTAACAGAGTTAACAATATCAATATTCAAACAGTCAGTCAGTCAGACAGACAGACAGACTGACAGACAAAGAAAAGAAAGCATGCCCCTGAAAAAAAAGAAATGAACAAAAGAAAGATCTCAGACGAACGATCCAGGAACTCGCCTAAATTTTAAATAAAAATAAAAGTCACGAGTCCGTCTCTCTGCCTGAAGCCACGTGACACTCGCCGACCTCCGCTTCAGGAATCCGATGAAGAAATTTCTGAACGAAAAATTAAGATGAAGCAACACAGTTAAAATGCATAAGGGGCGAGTGTACGTAATACGTACAGGAGCGACCACGTACGTACACAGACATTAAATATTTCTCTTTGTCTGTCTTTGTCTCTGTGTCTCTCTCTTTCTGTGTATGTATATATACACACACACACACACACACACACACACACACACACATATATATATATATATATATATATATATATATATATATATATATATATATATATATATATATATGTGTGTGTGTGTGTGTGTGTGTGTGTAGTGTAAATATATAGTAATATATATATAGATATATATATATATAATTCATAAAGCAAACTAATAATACTACCTATTAATAAGAGCGGAAGATCATTGCATCTGCATTCTTGAAACAGCATCCCGTTCACATTTATGAAACAGTAAAATGAAAGTAAAAAAAATAAACAATTCAGAACGGCGACAGAGACAGTTTTTTTCTGGATTTCTAATAAAGAATGAATTCACGTCGAGACCAAGTAAATCCCGTGATATTAAATCTTCATTTTTCATAAGCTCTCGGTCCTACAAATGCTTTTAAATTCAAACCTCCATTACAAACGATTAGTTCAAGACCTCTCTCTCTCTCTTTCTCTCTCTCTCTCTCTCTCTCTTTCTCTCTCTCTCTCTCTCTCTCTACACTACGCTTTCCGGCAGAGTAGACTAACTACAGGGGCTGTATATCGCCAAAGTAATTTAGCTCTTGAGTGACTATCCACTCTAGCGTGAGAATGATCAATTACTCCTATGAATGACTAAGTAAATTACAATGTAATGCTGACTGAATGATGCTAAGTTTCATCATCATTGCCCTTAGGGGATATGATTCATATATATATATATATATATATATATATATATATATATATATATATATATATATATATATATATATATATATGTGTGTGTGTGTGTGTGTGTGTGTGTGTGTTTTATATATATACTTTATATATATATATATATATATATATATATATATATATATATATATATATATATAATATATATATATATATATATATATATATATATATATATATATATATATATATATATATATATATATATATACAGTGTCTTCAACGAGCGTAAACGGTTATTTACTCGGATATGTGAATTTTCATATGTATAATATAATTGTTATTGTCACGTGAAACAGGAAACAATAGGCGAATTTCCAAATACATACACAGAACCTGTTTTACATACACACACACACTCACACACACACACACACACACATATATATATATATAAAATATATATATATATATATATATATATATATATATATATATATATATATATATATATATAATACTGAAAGTCTCAAAAAAAACTTTAGCACAAGACCCACACCATTTGTAAGATTACGAATAATGACCTTCTGCTGAATCCTTTCCTCTCTGTTTATAATTGAAACGTAAAGGTCAGTGAGTCTGGTAACAATGTAAACTGAAGGTCAGATCATTGTCATGATCAGACAGCTGCTGATCTAATTCTCTGAGAATGACAACGACTGTTAGGTTAAGAATACTGTGCTATGGGAAGAAAATGACAAAATTCTTTTGATAATTCATTATGAATTAACAAAGTAATTTTCTGTTGACAATGACCTCTTGAATTATCATTTTACGTTATACGTCAACTCATCGTAGGGGAAAAAGTTCACTGCTTGCTGCTTATCGCGATGTTAATAGTCAAAGAGTTGTTGATGTACAAGGCGAAACAATAAACAGTGAAATATTGTGTGTTGTATATTAAAGCAATTCTGCTGACGAAGCTTTCCGTTATAATTCGTTTTGCTTTTATTCCTTTTCGTGATTTGTTTCTCACAGAATTAATGAGTTGATAATTATCTTTCCCTTAGCACATATGAATAGTCTTCTAGAGAATAACTCTAATTTACAGAGATTTCCTGCGAAAACAGCTTATTAATTCATGAAAATTATGGCTAATGACCACTCGTCAAAGAAAACATTTCCACTTACGGCTGTTTTCTAAATCGTAAAAACGTCGGGTAATACCCAACCTTTCTTCCCTTAGCGCATATGAATAGCCTTCTGGAAAGAAACTTTAATTTGAAGAGATTCCCTGCGAAAACAGCTAATTAATTCATGGACATAATTGCTAGTCCCCACTCGTCAAAGAAATCATTTCCACTCACGTCTGTCTTCTAAATCGTAAAGAATATCGCGTAACACCCAACTCACCCGAAATAAAGACAAACGACACCAAAGAGGAGGCGTAAAGAAAGCCTCCCCTTCTTGGAAGGCAGTAATAAATCCTTCGTTTGCCACTTTCAAACGTCGGCTCCGAATTGTTATCCAGCGTTTTTCTCCCCGGCGCCATTCCAGGAAGGGAGCGACCCGCGTGACAGGTCTGATGCGAAAAAGGTCGTGTTTTATAGAGTTCGTAACAAAGACGTCTAGGGGCTGGAGGTGTCGTCATTACATCGCCTGGGTCGTGCTGGAAGGGCATGTCTTAAGTAGAAACAGGAAGGAGTTATATAAAAAAAAATGTGGTGTATACTGTTCTTTATGGCGACACTCCCGTGTTTCTTGCAATTCTTACCAGTGTACTTGTTTTCAGGATTTTCTCCTAATTAGACCATTTAAGACGCTTACAGCTAGTCTACCATGATAATAAAAAATCAGTTTCGATCATATTTTTTTTTTATGTGTTTCTGTTTTTTCCCAGACAAACGAAGAATGCATAACAATGGATGGGTAATTAGGCTATTTTTATAGGGTGGTTAACAATATACGACATATATATACCGTAAGTATAATTGTACTGGGAACTGTATTTCTTACATTAAATATCAAACGTAAAGGGATTCATCTATTCGTTATTGTTTTATCTATACACTGAGAGAGAGAGAGAGAGAGAGAGAGAGAGAGAGAGAGAATGCTTTCTTCCATTTCTATTTTGCTGTCAACAAGCTTCGTTGTTGCTTTATCCATATGCTAGGAGAGAGAGAGAGAGAGAGAGAGAGAGAGAGAGAGAGAGAGAGAGAGAGAGAGAGAGAGAGAGAGAGAGAGAATGCTTTCTTCTATTTCTATTTTGTTGTGAACAAGCTTCGTTGTTGCTTTATCTATATGCTAAGAGAGAGAGAGAGAGAGAGAGAGAGAGAGAGAGAGAGAGAGAGAGAGAGAGAGAGAATGCTTTCTTCTATTTCTATTTTGTTGTGAACAAGCTTCGTTTTTGCTTTATCTATATGCTAGGAGAGAGAGAGAGAGAGAGAGAGAGTTAAGTATATCTTAGTTTAACCAGACACTGAGCTGATTAACAGCTCTCCTAGGGCTGGCCCGAAGGATTAGATTTATTTTTACGTGGTTAGGAACCAATTGGTTACCTAGCAACGGGACCTACAGCTTATTGTGGAATCCGAACCACATTATAGCGAGAAATGAATTTCTATCACCAGAAACAAATTCCTCTTGTTCTTCACTGGCCGGTCGGAGATTCGAACTCCCGACCAACAGAGTGGTAGCTGAGAACGGAACCCGCCCACCCAGCGAGGAACTGAGAGAGAGAGAGAGAGAGAGAGAGAGAGAGAGAGAGAGAGAGAGAGAGAGAGAGAGAGAGAGATATGCTTATGCTTTCTTCTATTTCTATTTTGGCGTGAAGAAGCTTCGTTGTTGCTTTATCCATATGCTAGGAGAGAGAGAGAGAGAGAGAGAGAGAGAGAGAGAGAGAGAGAGAGAGAGAGAGAGAGAGAGAGAGAGATGCTTTCTTCTATTTCTATTTTGTTGTGAACATGCTTCGTTTTTGCTTTATCTATATGCTAGAGAGAGAGAGAGAGAGAGAGAGAGAGAGAGAGAGAGAGAGAGAGAGAGAGAGAGAGAGAGAGAGGATGATGCCTTCTGCTTCGCTGAGAACAAGTGAACATTTTAGTCCCGAGTGGTCTCCATCCGACCTCGTTAAATAGTCTTGACGTTTCCCATTTGCGTTATCTTCGGAAGGATTTTATTTTTCAATTCTGCTGAAGGGTTTCAGTTCCTTTTATATCTCTGGCTTCCACTGCTGCACCTATTGTTGTTGTTATTGCGCTCTTGGGCAGACATGCAGCTGGGTTTATATATCTGGAACACATGGATTTACAAGAATGCTGTATGTTCTTTCACCAACTTCTTCAGTACTTGTTTATCAAACCTTTTCAAATATTCAATTTTAACTAACGCGGTTTGGTCGAATGATATAGCTTCTTTAATTTTTTATTTGTCTCCTATTTATAATTTTAAAATATTACTTTTTCCAGAGATTCATCTACCATTAACCTCAGAGAGTTTTTCCTCAATTTATCTTGATTTATTTATTACAATTGCCTTCCTTTGATTTTAAAATAAATTTACTCACACATTAGCATTGTTCGCAAATGCCAAGCGATAATGTAAGTTTCTAAGACATTGGCTCTAAGATAAATCTCATAGTTTATGTTATTTAACATTATTTTGTGAGTGCCAAGCAATTGTGTAATTTCCCAAGACATTAGTTCTACGATAAATTTGATAGTTTAAGTTATTTAGCATTATTTTGTAAGTGCCAAGCAATTACGTAAATTTCTAAGCCATTTCCTTTCACTGAATAACGGAAGGCTTCAAATGTATTCCCAGGCCATTGCTAAGTTGCCCAGATTTCGAAATTTTCTCCGGAATATTACCGTTATTAGAGACACAATCAGAATGAATGTGAGTTAAGAACAGAAACTTTAAAAGGTTTCTTTTTTTTTTACTCGTGCCCGCTGGACCGGAAGTAATGTGATTATGTTTAAGAAATGATTTTGCTTTCAGGAGCCTCGAGGCATTTTGGGGAGAGAGGGAGAGAGAGAGAGAGAGAGAGAGAGAGAGAGAGAGAGAGAGAGAGAGAGAGAGAGAGAGAGAGAGAGAGAGATTCATGCGTCATAACCTGATGGATGATCCTGAAGAGGATAGATATTTATGCATTTTGTGAAATTTATGTTTGGTGTTTTTAAATCTCTTAGGTAGACACAAAGTTGCCTTTATGGTTTCTGTTATTATGAATTATCAAGTAAAAAGTTCTTGGATTTTTTACGTACGATTTTGTTCTTTTTATGCCTCTGAAAATGATTAAAGTCTGTTTCGCTTTTGTTCTTGAATGAGTTACTCTGAAATCCTGAAATATTCTGAAATTGGGAAGCAAAAGGCTTTGTTTTATTAATTCTAAATAAATAACTTCAGTGTTAAAATTCAGTCAATTAGTTTGTGAAAATTACCTTGCATTTATATTACTTGCATCTTGTCATTAAATTTTTTTCCTGAAATATTTGCATTACCTGATTATCTGCTTTTATTTATTTGTGTATTTACTGAGTTATGATGGAGATTAAAATGGTAAAAACTCAGCAATATGGGCTTTTAATTTACCTCATTACAACAACATGTGCAAGGTAAGTCTTGGAATAATTTATGAACGATACGAGTTCAAATCTCTTTACGCACCATCTAGCAGTTCCTTGTGTGATATATGACAACAATAAATAAGGTAGACTTAAAAGTTTAAGCACTCCATCATAGAACCAGAGTTTCTATAAATTCTGTTACTCATAACACATATGGGATCTTACCTCAAGAGTTTTTACATTTTATTTTTCATTCTTATCCAAAGAATATATATATACATATATATATATATATATATATATATATATATATATATATATATATATATATATATATTATATATAAATTTCTGACTCACATCAGGATCGAACCCAGGCCTTTCTTTTGAAAGACAAGACCACTGCCAACCAGAAATATATTGCTGTTTCACACGTGATTGTGCGTTCATTATTTCTATATATATATATATATATATATATATATATATATATATATATATATATATATATGTGTGTGTGTGTGTGTGTGTGTGTGTGTGTGTGTGTGTGTGTGTGTGCGTGTGTGTGTGTGTGCTCATGAGTTTTGTGTACGAAGGGTATTTCTATACAGAATATTCTTAACATCCTTATCTTACTTTAGTTTTGACACGTACTTATATTTTAGATCACGTAAAAGATAATGACTGGTTAATGCCTTCACGAGAGAGAGAGAGAGAGAGAGAGAGAGAGAGAGAGAGAGAGAGAGAGAGAGAGAGAACGGAAACCCACCTGAAGACGTTACAGCAATACTTAACACGCAGACATTTAAGGTCCTGCGCGGTCTGTCTGCTCTGGCCACTCGTTTGTTAACGGAACTTGACATTCCCATTAGCGTCCTGATCGTTAGTGTCTTCCGCTGGGATCGTACTGCACAGGGGTTCTAGTGCCGGTTCGTTCTTTGCCGCTGTTATTGTTTATGCGATAACTGGAAGTCCTTGAAATCTGTTTGTTTCTGGGAAGGGGGCATGAGTATAATGTCTCTTAGTGAGTTAGACACTCGTACTGATTCTATGGCAAGTTTCTGGATATTATAAATTGCTTCTTCTTTATGCCGTTTATTTTGTTTTTTTTCAGAATTCAAAAGGCCTTCCATTTCGTTTTCATTTATTTGTAATTATTCGGAGTATTTCCGGTAAGCAACATCACTTAAAATTGCATATTTTTTAATCAGTGACGTGTGGTATTTGAAATAATTTTTTTTACTTTATCTGGAAAAAAGAGTAATGTGGAAAATATCGGAAACAGAATCTTCTGAACTTGGGTTCTATTGCAAAATCATTTCAGGGAACGAGTGTTCGTATTAAACTGTTACAATAAAAAAAATTAAAATTAAAAATGAAAATTTACCAAAAAATTAAATCTGAAGTAATACCTCTTGCGGAAAAACATGTACAATTAAGACGTTTCTTGTGCTCTGGTATTACATAAGCCAGGAATATGTTTTCGTCACGAAAAACATATTATGGCTACCATGGGAAATGTTCTTCAAGTTTTAATGAAGTGTTGCGTAAGAATAATGATCTCTCTCTCTCTCTCTCTCTCTCTCTCTCTCTCTCTCTCTCTCTCTCTCTCTCTCTCTCTCTCTCTCTCTCACACATCGTAAACACTAGCCCTTCGCTCACGCAATATACCTAACCTGCGTTTTTCTGTGGCCAGAATTCTGAATATTTTAAATATTTTTCGTATATAAAAATGTTCCAATTAACTCCTTTCTAGAAAATATTTCTTAGAAATTTATACAAGCTTAGTTATTCGGATACTTATACGAATTAAATTTCCTTAACTGCGCTATTTTGTAGAACGCAACGCATCTTAGGTCATACTGAGTCATTTAAATATCTTTACGTACAAAAAAGCGATTGGCTCCTTCTTCTCCTCGACTGTTTTTGATAAGAATTTTCGTTAGAATCAAAATTTTTATTTTTTAGTTTATGCTGAGTGAACAATGACAGAAAAATTTTTTTTAAGTCATATTTAATCGCGTATTGCAAGATACTTATGATTACTCAGACAGGAACCCATGCTAGGTCTAAATCATTTGAATGATGTGGTACGACAAAGGCTCTAGTATTTAATTTGAGGCATTGTCCTTCAAAATGGAGACAGGTTCAGAATATGCAGGACAAAGTTCAGAAACTGGGGGAGAGGACAGTGGTAACAGTGTCTATCACGTTTGATCCAGGTGACAGTTGAATTCGTCTGTAAAATAGAAATTTAATTACTGCGGCCTCGTGAATATTCGGCGAGTGTCACGGGACTCTCTCCAATTGCTGAACTGAATTGAGTATAGAATTTAAACCAAAGGCTAAGCACTGGGACCTATGAGGTCATTCAGGGTTGAAAGGGAAATTGCCAGTAAAAGATTTGAAAGGTGTAACAGGAGGAAAACCTCGCACTGTGAATCAATTGTTAGGAGAGGGTGGAAAGTAAGATGGAAGAAAATAATATGAAAGTAGGTACAGTAAACGGAGCGAAAGGGGTTGCAGCTATGGCCCGAAGGCACGCTGCAAAGAACCTTAAGTAATGCCTACAGTGCACCACATGAGGTGCACTGGCGCCACTAACCCTCTACGGGGCTCTCCGATTACTGGACTTGATATTAGACATACGAACGCTCGTTTCGATACATAGCATCAAATTTAATTATTTCATGCAGGACGAGTTTTGAAGTCTCTGAATTGGCAAAACTTGACTAACAATTAGATGTATTTCTGTTTGGAGAAATAACCACAAATTAAAGAACAAATATATATATACACACACACACACACACACACACACACACACACATATATATATATATATATATATATATATATATATATATATATATATATATATATATATATATAATATATATATATATATATATATATATATATATATATATATATATATATATATATATAAGAAACGTACAACTTACAAAAGATACTCAATTTTGAGAACACAAATATATTTAATAAAACTTAAAAATGTTTTTTTCCTCCAATATGTGTGTGTTTTTTTTAAGTTTCCAAGTTCGATATTGATCGTTGTCAGAATGTATTTGATTCCTTGTCACCCGAAAGCTTAAAATACATGCATATAATCCTTGGCAATTACGGACAGTCCAGTGAATGTCTTAAAAATCTACAGTAAAACACGAGCGATCCCCTCAGCGATGATTTTTGTCGACTTTCTATTATATATATATTTGCTGAAATTTCTACCATTGAGCCATTCCGTGGTCAACCCGCTGACAAATCCCCCTAAAAGGAGTAATGTAGAGACAGTTCACATTCCTATTCTTCATTTTCGCAGTTGAAACAAAGAAAAAAATAAAAAAAAATGAGGTAAGAGTGACAGGACAATCAACGACAGAAAAAATGAACAATTTCAAGTTGGGAGAGAGACGGAAAAATATAACAAGGGGAAGAGGACAGAAATAACACAGAATGGAAACGTGGGTGAGTAAGAAAAACAACATGGAAGAGGGATGGTAAGAACTGCAGTGAAGGTTAAAAGGGGCAAAAAAAAAAACAGACTTCATAACAATAAATGTAAACTAATTTCTCGGTTTCTTTTCTTCGTCTTCGTTTTTCGACATATCTTGTAAAAGAGGAAAGAACATTTACTCTTTATGTAATGAGGTCTGCATGACAATGTACCTTTTAGTTTTGTTGTTGGGTGACCATGTTTCAATTTGAAGTTGTGAAGAAATATTTAGTGTCAATAAACGCTTCGATATCTAATAGCACTTTTCCGTTAAGTACAACGAAGTAAATAACATAATTTCGGGAAATCATATGGATTCCTCACAGTATGTTTTGGAAGTCACATTGCCATTAATCCAAGATGATTCTCCATTCTTCATATTCTTAGTTATCCTCCTAAGGTACACAGCAGTTGCCTCCATTAGCAATCACAAACTTGCACAAACTCCTCAGACTAGTGCATTATTCAGCTCCGCCTCTCTTCTCTTTCCACATTCAGCAAAGTCTCAGAACACCAAAGGCTGCACTTTCCTGAGACAGACTCACTCCAACTTGCATCTTTTATTCCTAGATCAATTTCCTCACTGACCTCTTTGCATTTCCTTCCATGCAGAATAACCCGCTTTTTCTCTCTGGCCTTTTCTCTAGACTTGAATTTCCATTATCTTGTATTCCTGGAAAGGTTCTTCTCTTGTTTCGCTTCACTGAACCTCCCAGCGTTCGAGTCTCCGACCGGCCAATGAAGAATTAGAGGAATTTATTTCTGGTGATAGAAATTCATGT
>NC_089780.1:19620165-19655165 GCF_040412425.1 Macrobrachium rosenbergii
GGATAGATAAAGAAGAGAGAGAGAGAGAGAGAGAGAGAGAGAGAGAGAGAGAGAGAGAGAGAGAGAGAGAGAGAGAGAGAGGGGGGGATTATGCATTCCAACTCCATTCCTGCAGGCGCCAGGGAGACATTAGGAATTTACCAGAATATAACTTACTTCAATAATGTCTTTCCAGCCGCGAAACTTTCTTAGTTCGTAAAAGTTAGTTTGCCGCACAATCTGAATTTCTCTCCCACATGGCAGCAATGCCCAAGGTTAGAACTGACAAAGTGAACCGTAAAAATTAAAACTTGGAGAGACTTTTGGGCTGTCATAATGACGTCAATGGTTTGTTAATATACCGAGAAGGTATCTTTGGAGAATTTAAAACTCTTTCGAGGTTCATTGCAGAAGCAAGTTTTTTTTTTCTCGTGTTTTCACTGATTGTGACAACACTGCTGAATATGAATAAAACCCTTATTCGTTTCAAAACATTATTTTCTCATTGCATACCAACAAATGAGAGAGAGAGAGAGAGAGAGAGAGAGAGAGAGAGAGAGAGAGAGAGAGTCTTGTTTTCATTTATTGTAGCAAGTAACGAAAAAAAGAGGACACGAAATCTTATTTGTATGAAAACGATTTTTTCATTCCATGCCAACAAATGAGAGAGAGAGAGAGAGAGAGAGAGAGAGAGAGAGAGAGAGAGAGAGATTTGGTATGACGTTCAGAATATGAAATTCTGAAGATCACACACAGGCTGGAGATCAAAGAGGTTCACAATTCTGTATCCAAATATTTTCACAAAAAAAAAAAAAAACACCTCTGAGCAAACCAAGAATTTCTGAGCAAACCAAGAATTTCCTTGCACATTAATGATTCCTCTGCCTGTTCATCATTTCTGCTTTTAAAACCTTGCAATGCTCAGTCATGCATGGAGCTTCCGCGACTAAAATCTAAAAAAAAAAAAAAAACGAATATGTGAAAATAATAATGTGGAACACTAAATAACGAAAATCAAAATAATGTAAATATTTTTTTTTCCATTCATATTTGATAATAGACTTTTTCGTAAGATTAATTAGAAACTAGGTAAAACTAGGTAAAAACAAATAAAATATACATACGTCAGAGGAATGAAATACCTAGTTTTGCCTTTCTGCACTGGAAATTTGTAGAACAAAACACTTCCTACGTTGAGAAAAAACATCAAATAAGTAAAAAATGCGCCGAAGTTTCTCCTGCGCAACTGAGTTTTCTGTACAGCCGCCACTGCTTATAATCAAGGCCACCGAAAATAGATCTAGCTTTCAGTGGTCTCGGCATAAGCTGTATGAGCAGCGACCCATGAAACTTTATTCACCGGCTGGTGGTGGCCTATCCTATATCGTTGCCAGAAGCACGATTATGGCTAACTTTAATCTTAAATAAAATAAAAACTACCGAGGCTAGAGGGCTGCAATTTTGTATGTTTGATGATTGCAGGATGGGTGATCAACATACCAATTTGCATCCCTCTAGCCTCAGTAGTTTTTAAGATCTGAGGGCGGACAGAAAAAAGTGCCGACGGACAGACGAAGCCGGCACAATAGTTTTCTTTTACAGAAAGCTAAAAACGTGAAAAAATATAGATATTTTCATCGACGTTTTCCAATCGAAATGTAACGATGTCACGCTATACGTAAATTCGAGTGTAATCTATTCCGACATATTCATAATATTTATATAGTAGGGTTTACCAGGCTAAACCTCTTCGAAGGGATTAATCTTGACATTAGTAGACTTTACTGCATGGTCGACTGTTAACAGATATTGAAGGTAGCATCAATAAGCATAGTAGGTATCGCAGTTAGAGAAATATTTTCACCTAATGTAAAAAAACTTACTCTGATTCTTTCAATACCATTTGTCCATGAAAGCATAATTATTTCCCTTAACAAAACTCACAATAGAACTGATACTGGCATTGAATTTATATATTTCAGTTTACGCTCTGACCTGCTTTTCTTAGTTATGTAATAAAAAAAAATGCTACACTCTCATTCAAAGACAAACTTTTTCCTGCAAAAGTATTAAATGGAATACTGAAAAATCCTATTGATATCAGTCTACCTACATTCCAAATAAAGGAATAGTTTCTCCCCTTTCTCTAATGGACAAAAGAAATTGTTATTATTATCATTCAGAAGACGAATCCGATTCAGATGGAACAAGGCCACAGTGGTCACTGACTTGAAATTCAAGCTTCCAAAGAATATTAAGGTGTTCATTTGAAAGGAGTAACAGAGGGCGATAGTAAACACAGAAAGAAGAGATCGGTTAACAAAAGTATAAAATAAGGTGGATGCAGAAATACGCAACAAAGAAAAAAAATAAAATGGAAAATGATCGAGAGATCAATGTTTGGCCACAAAAACCTGTACACCCAATATCATTTTGAAAGGAACAGCAAACTAGTTTTCCATGAGCCAACACGGGGCAACATTTCCCAAATGACGATATGAACTACATAATATCCGGATCATATTGTTTACGGAAAGGATAATCCCATTTACTCTTGGTAAATCGCGATTGCTTTTCCACTAACCTGCAAGCCACAACAAACAGGGTGATTTTATAGCCAGAATACGAGGTCGGGAGTTTTATTACATCGATATTCCTCAAAAACGTCCTGTTCTTTCCATTAATTATGTAATAACAATAAAAAAAATAACCATTCTTTGGTATTTGTGTCAAGGGCAATGAAGCCATCACAAGGAATGACTCCAGCATAAATATCAAACGTTTATTAGTCTTATATATGAAGCTGCAATAAACATTTTATCCTTTCAAACAATGAAATGTATCGCATCTGTTGTGTTTAGTCCTATGAAAAATAGTTTATCACACAATTCTTTTATGGCAGCAACTCAAAAAAGCATTTTATCACCAGTTTGCTAATTGAATAAAGACGTAGTCTTTTTATTCCATCAAGCAAAGGGAAGACATAAAGGAATCTTTTGAATTTTATACAAAAAATTAAATAACCTTTCCATAATTGATAAATAAATTTAAGTTTCTCTGTAAGATACGACATTCATCTGTCTTCTTGAGTGTTATCTTTATTAGGTAAATTGACTGCATAAACCTTGTAGTTGTTATTACCTCCACACAGTTTCCATTAAGGCAGATCTATCCAGAGGTATTTAGACGTGTTCTCTCGAAGCGTTCCACCGCCATATCTGACGCAAAGGCTTAAATTGTTATGTCCTTACCGTGTACCTGTTTTGGGGCCATGGGCAGGTAATAGCCTGATGCATATTCAATAAAGGTTAATGTACTTTGGCATGATGGCAAACTGAGTTTGGTGACTTAGTTATCTGAAACTTTCGCAGCTGACTTGCCATGCATGAAAGCCAATTCTCATACCAGGTTTACGTTTTGGTCGTTAAAACTCAGATCAAGAGGTGAGTATTTGTGCTTTGGAAAAAGTGTTCTTGTTGTATTGTCTACTATATTTGTAATCTATGAGACATATGATTTTCCGGTAGACTGTTATGGTAGTTTATTTCACTTTATTATTCCGTCATACAAAACAGGCAATAAATGACCAATTTTCCTCAAATTTGATTATAATTCACCGAGTCTTTATCTATATTTTAAGGGTTAAAAGCATAGACTTTAAACATTTCTGTTGAAAAAATATCACAGTTTAGTTGAAGACAAGAAATCCCAGGATTCAGTTTATTAAGAGTTCCGTTAATGATTGGTCACGTTGCCTTTCTCGCATGAGTTGTAAACTTCATTTTGGGGAAAATGCTAAGAACATGGTCCAACTGACCGATATATATATATATATATATATATATATATATATATATATATATATATATATATATATATATATATATATATATATATATTGTGTGTGTGTGTGTGTGTGTATGCATGTATGTATACGCAAGTATTTCACTTGCACTTACATCGCTATCTCCCAACCGATATTCATAAGATGGCGAAATATCCAGAATAACAGAGGCCTTACACATTCCGGAAAATTTAGGTTTCTTTGTTGCTATTGTCACACTCCGTCATGTGAGAACGGAGGAAACAAGAGATTAGAGAAGCCATCCAATACTTGGAATATTCCCGTTTTCCTGAATACAAGATTTTCCGATTACGTGATTATTTTCGTTGGGAATGCGTGGTCGGTAAATGTACGGTTATCTTTCAAATGTATCAGATTTAATCATATTTACTTTGAAAAGAAAAAGCTTCCATCAAATGAACTACATCCTTGAAAATGCTTCCCACACGATAAGGGGGGATTTTCAATGTACCCTAAACATGTAAATTTCCTAAGATTTTTGGTCATTTCCATCCCAAAGGGGTTCATTACCCTTCAACCGGTGGCTCTGTACATTGAGATACTGTATATTATAATTAAGCTTTGGACCAGTGGTTTTCCATCACTCTAATTAACTGTGAAAAATTTTCTAATGGTCGTTTATGTCTATTGGCAAATTATTACGTTCAATGCCATACCTTCTTTTTATAGATCTGGGTATTCACTCTATATTTACTAACTATAAAATAACGTTGCCATTTAATATTTGAACTTACAATATATATTATTATAGTGATCTGCTTTATTATATCAAAATAAAACGTAGATCACTATAATAACATACTTTCTAAGTATCAATGTTAAAAAGAAACTTTATTTTATAGTTCGTATCACGCTTTTATGAGACAAAAGTCGAGTTTGATATCCGGATGTTATTTTAACTTGATGTATTGTTTTTTCTTACAAATGAATAAAAAAAATACTCTATTCAAAGCCAGTTAGCACAGAATATATGCCAAAGTATAAATAGCAACCGACACAAAACTGTAAATTATTAAATTTGTGACCTGAAGAAAAATAAACGTACAATGTTTGTTACAATGGCTTTGATCTTTTACCTTATTTTATCTCCATCAGGGGCATGACACGATGTTCTTGATATTTTGTTTTGTCCAGTGTTAAAATTTCTGTCACCCTCAACATACTTGTCCTCGATTGCTTAATAGAAAAGTTACGAACAATGCCGCTCGACCTAAATTCACTTGTAGCGAGCAAAAATTTGGCTTCGGATAATATCGCTCTGTTTCTTCTTTGTCACTGTAATAAACATCGTGGTTTTTATAGAGACTTGAATGGTTTTATGTTCATCAATTAAACATTTTGAATGGAAGCGTTGAAGAAGTATTTTATGCAAGCTCCATCATGACAATCTTTATGCCGTTTTACGTAGGCACACACCCACGCTAACACACGCATATATATATATATATATATATATATATATATATATATATATATATATATATATATATATATATATATATATATATATATATATATATATACATATATATATATATATATATATATATATATATATATATATATATATATATATATATATATATATATATATATATATATATATATATATATATATATATATATATATATATATATATATATATATATATATATATATATATATAGAGGGCAGTTGAAGGAGGAAGTACATCTCAGGTGGTCCATGAAATACATTTATTGCAACGTTTCAAAACACAAAGCTTTCATTTTCTAGCTATAAAGATAAAAAAAAAAAACAATAAAATTAACATTAAAAGCGATAAAATACAAATAAAAGACATAATACATTATATATTGTAGCAAAATTAAAAACTAGTAGCAGAACCAACCATCAAGAGATGTACTTCCTCCATCAACCGTCTTCTATTGTTCGAGTTACCAGTAACCACCACATCTTTGAACGTTACATTTTATATATATATATATATATATATATATATATATATATATATATATATATATATATGTGTGTGTGTGTGTGTGTGTATGTATATGGTTGTACTTCTGGTCAGATTATATGTAGATGCTTGAATGCATTTATATATATGCCTTAGTTTTCTTTTTTTTATAACTTGGAAGACATGGTTATTACTACTGAAACCCACCAAATTAACCCCGTTATACTAAGTCATTTCTTTTCGGTAAAGTCTATTTTCACTAATCTGCTTTTTAAATGAAAACTGCCTTTCTAGAGAATTTACAAGAAAAGACTGTTTTTCAAGGTAAAAAAAATCTTTATTTAGAGTCAACACAAAAGTCTGTGTAAGACTTATCTGACTGGCACGGGCTTAGAAAGTGACAACACCCACCGACCTAGCTAGAGATTCTTGCTCCCTCCAGCGAGCATTTCTGCCGATATGACAGCCACTGCTGTCGCCGATAATGTGATCAGAAGACGAGCCTGATAGAGATCGTGGATCCTCCATCGATCTGAAAGGCACTTGAATTCGTTACCGAAATGAAGGCGAATTGCCGCTGAGGGTACGAGGATTTCGGGTAACCCCATTTGGAGACTCAAGAGGGATACTGAATTGAATATTGGATATCATAAGCTATCTATCTAGCTCTCATAACCAACGTTAGATTGGTTTATCTGTTTCCGAGCCTATATTGCGCGTCCGTATTGCTTCCACGTCGGTAGATTAATATTGGTATTTTTTATTTAGTCGACATATATCGAACGAGGGGAGGATTTATTACATACATGGCCGATAAAAGTACAAGAAATTATTACCCGTGACTCGTAAATTTAACTGAACATTAAATTTTTTTACATATTCTCTTGCATAATGCTACAATTATTTTCACTAAGTACAACTTCAAGGAAAGAAAGAGACTCAAAACCTACAAAAAAAAAACTATCTAAATCGGTGATCAAATAAACAAAAAAGCACTTTGCTTTGAAAACAAATTAAAACGATCAAAATTGCTATAATACTTCGTCGATGTCTCGGACTTTTCGCAAGCCATGCGAGCTTATTTTTACTGTATCTGAACCCAAGTGCAATGAGAAGAGAGGTTGTAAAATGTATGAAAAATTCTCACTACTGCAAAGAAACTGCTGCTTCCTCACTACAGACAGGGAGAGAGGAGGGTTGGGGTGAGGGTTGGGTAGGAGAGTATTCTCCAGTAACAATGATTTAAAATTCATGAAAAGAACTAACGTTATCAGCATCAAGGCAATCCCCAAATGGCTCCCTGAAATCCGATTTCCGACTGAAACATAAAAGCTCCGGAAAAACTATGAGGAATATAAAAAATATATATAATTTTCCGGAATTTGTTAATATAATTCACATTGCGGGGGAAAGGGCATTAAAGCCGGAAGCTTTTACATTTGAAGAATTATTTAGGTTCTCAGTACATTAAAAAATATAGTTAAAAGTTTTAAGTCAGACCTCCATGAATTATACACAAATTTCACAAATGTTTATGCTCCTGAATATGACATATTCAAGGCTGCAGTCCTTTACGTCATCACACAAATTAATTAACATGATGTTAGTTATAAACTTTGTATTGGATGGTGGCTAAATTAATAAGCGTTCTAGTGTCATAGTAACTTTACAGTATTATTCAGGTAATGATCAGGAATTCAAACAAAAGTTAAAGTATAATTTTCAAGAGAATTGGTATTTAACTTTCAAAAGATAAATAATTAGTTTTCAACAGAACAGAGCCGTTACCAAATCTTTGAAAACAGTTTCCCATACCATCTTTTATCTGAGCAATTCTACATTCCCCATACATTTTTTGAAGTTAAGTATACCTTAGTTTAACCAGACCACTGAGCTGATCAACAGCTCTCCTAGGGCTGGCCAGAAGGATTAGACTTATTTTACGTGGCTAAGAACAAATTGGTTACCTAGCAACGGGACCTACAACTTATTGTGGAATCCGAACCACATTACACCGAGAAATGAATTTCTATCACCAGAAATAAATAAAGTAAAATAACTACGAACACAAAAAGTTCATCGACCTCCACTTTAATAAGCAAAAGAGGAACCCAGGGTCTAAATATTCAACCGAATCTCTATAAAGAGCCCGAACGAACAATGACATGTCTCCCCCAACACAAATAGGGCAGAGGAAAATTCTAAATCTTTGGAAATGGCGACTCACAGGCGCACTATTTTCCTTCCGGTAATGGAAATCGGAATTGAATGAGGGGAAGAGGAAATAAGGTCAAAACAAGAGAGTCTTTATAAAGAATGTAATGCTGCTTCTGGTGACAAATGGAGACGGACGTTCGATCTGTTTCGTCCATATTCTGGGCGAATTTGTCTCGTGCGCTTCAGTAAAGGGATTTTGCTGCGCTGAGTGTTTTTGTTCAGTGTTTTTTTTTTTTTAAATTGATAAGTGGTTTTACTGATCGAACATTCGTTAATATAAGGTCATTATTTTTTATTCGTATACAGATTCAACTTTTTTTATTGAGCAGTTTTTCGTTCATAAAGATTTGGATGTAATGTCGAATATTTACAAATTAACCAAAATATACTTCACAATATCTATTAGTATTATAAGACAAATAAAATTATGATTATAACACAAAAATTTCCTTATTTAACTATGAAAAAATACAGAATAATGAACAAAAATGAGACAGACATATACACAATTTTTTATTGGCATATTAAAGCCGCATATTTATTTTATATGTATATATGTGTGTGTGAGATATATATATATATATATATATATATATATATATATATATATATATATATATATATATATATATATATATATATATATATATATATATATATATATATATATATATATATATATATATATGTATGTATATATATATATATATATATATATATATATATATATATATATATATATATATATATATATATACGTATATGTATATGTATATATATACATATATAAAATACCTAAAGAAACAAGGCTCTTACGGGAGCGAATGACACGTAATCTCCCCTCCTCCGAGGAAATGGGACGAACGTCTGTTCCCATTTGTCACCGGAATGATATTAGCCCTTACATAGGAATTCTCCCGTTCTTGTTTTGAACTCCTTCCCCCCCTCCCCTCCCCCGCCTTTCCTCTGCCTCCCTTTATTGCATGAGACAAGGCCGAGACCAGCGTGGTATTTCGTGTGTCTGCATCCCCTGCTTCGAAGTCGACTACTGACAAAAGGGAATGTTGCCTCATTAAGTCACATTTCGGAAGATGTGAGAAATTTTGTCTACTTCATTTTGTTTTATGATTGACTGTTGTTTATTATATCATTTAAGTGTTTATATATATATATATATATATATATATATATATATATATATATATATATATATATATATATATATATATATATATATATATATATATATATATATATATATATATCACTTAAATGATATAATAAACAACAGTCAATCCTAATGCACAATAGTAAAGACATCACTGGCAAATCTGTATATGAATGACCGACCCCTAAGCCAGGAAATCCTAGTTTCTCCCCAAATCAAATAAAACAAAACGAAGCAGACAAAACTTCCCACACTTTCCCAAATGTGACTTAATGAGGCAACATTTCCTTTTGTCAGCAGTCGAGTTTGAAACAGGGAACGCAGACACACCAAATACCACGCTGGTCTCGGCCTGGTCTCATGCAATAAAGGGAGGCAGAGAAGGGGGTAGGCGGGGTGGGTGGGGATAAGGAGTTCAAAACAGGAGAATTCCTATGTAAGGGCTAATATCATTCCGGTGACAAATGGGAACAGACGTTCGTCCCATTTCCTCGGAGGTGGGGAGATTACGTGTCATTCGCTCCCGTAGAAGTCTTGTTTCTTTAGGTATTTTTTTTATATGTAAGGTTTTTTCTTCATTTAAAAAAGCTGGTCATATTCTGTTTTCTTTTGGCCTCGTCATATATTAAAACTTATTTGGCGTTATCTCTTTATGAAGCGATTTTTAACTATAATTAATTATTCGAAAATGGTACTGATCATCTTTTTTTTTTTGCGTCATCATCATCATATACAAAAATGTATTTGACGATATCTCCCTATCAAACGATTTTTATCCACAATTAATTAAGATCGTCTGTGTTTTTTGCGTCATTATATGTGTCACAATTTCTTTGACGTTATCTCCATGCTCTGCGATTTTTATATATAATTAATCATAAAAATTCTCTTATATAGTTTTCGTATATATTCCGTCATAAAATTTCTACTCCATAACGCATTAGCAGAGAGAAATAGTAAACTGCAGGTTGATTGCAAAATAAAAACTCCAACGACGACAACAAAACAAGTCGTACAATATTTGAGCTGATTTCCAACTCTACGGCAGAAACAGTCCAAGAGAAGTCTTGAAAAATCCAGTGGGGGAAAAAAAAATACGAAACCCGCATTGCAGAGCTAGATTTAGTAAGATCTCAACATTTTTTTTCTATAGGCAACATCGTAGTTTTGAAATAAAAATATTTTCTTTTCATTTACAGGTTTTTTGTTTGTTTGTATTATAACCTTGCCTGAATACTTAGGAGGGTCGTTTATATATATATATATATATATATATATATATATATATATATATATATATATATATATATATATATATATATATATATATATATATATATATATTTTTACTAACTAATATTTTTGTGATCGACTTCGATTTTCTGTAAATGTAATTTTCGTATCTCCTCTCTCTCTCTCTCTCTCTCTCTCTCTCTCTCTCTCTCTCTCTCTCTCTCTCTCTCTCTCTCTCTCTAATAGTTCTTGCCTAATGAATTATAACATCATATATTGCATGGCGAGTCCTTCCTTTAAGCCTTTAATCTGCGAAATGAGTTTGCGTGTGTGTGTGTGTATGTGGGCGGGCGAGAGAGAGAGAGAGAGAGAGAGAGAGAGAGAGAGCTGGACAATGCAGCAAGTACAATAGTTTGAATGAAATTCATTAACACGGAAGAAATCCTGAAGTGGTGGCGTGATTACTATTTTCGGACTGACCCCAAAATCACTGAAGAAATATTAATGGAAAAAAATGGGATGAAAAATTAATCCATAAGTATTTAATTATATAGAGGTCGGGTCCTCTTTTTTTTACTCACTAAGATCCCATCTGAACCTACTCAGTGGGAGGTTATAATACTGACATACCAATACAGAAAGAAAACTATAAATATAAATATGAGAGTACTTGTTTATTTAAAAGAAAGTATCGTGCTTCAAAGCTTTTCATTAATGCAGAGATTAGTGAAATACATTGCATCGAGTTAGTCTAAAACAGACAAACAATATTTTCAAATATAAACTCTTTATTTGCACAATCAACAATATTTTAATGGAAGGGACTTCCCCAAATCTCAGGCAAAGCTCCGCTTTAGTTTCAGACTATTTTCTTGATTATCCTGATTTTATAAAATACCGATTTTCAGATAAATTGATGGGCATGTTTTTGTTATAACAATTTTTCAGTTATTTAAGTATTCAGACATTCTTTTCTTACAGAACGTTCTTGAAAACTTGAAAACGTAAAGATCAGGAGTCAATTGCCGGAATGAGTGGGGCCATCGCAGAAAAGACGACAGCACTAATACATAAAAGTATACATGATGAGGAAAAGATTAAGAAATCGACTGAAAACGAATTTGAATCGAAAACATAAAAAGGGAACATTAATAAAGTCAAAATAATAAGAAAAGGCTGCAATATTTCTTAAATCAATAATAAACAAAACTCAAATCGAAGGGTTTCTGACTTGGAACACATGAAAATAACCTGAAAATGCTGGGTTTCTGACTTGGAACACATCAAAATAATCGCAAAATGCTGCAAGAGTTCTTGAATTAATAATAAATAAACCTCAAAACGAACAGTGACAGGGAACAAAAAAAAAAAAAATAAAATAATAAAATGGAAGAACGATACACGTGCCTAGCAGCCATTACCACTTCGATTGCCGTCCACTGGGGAAATTATTTGAGTACATTGTCTCAGACGTATGGAAGCTCATTCCATGGTATTGGACTCTTTATGAATCTCCATGGAAATCATTAGGATTGGGAGAGGTACGTTTTTTTTGTTTTGTCTCTCAATGAAAAGGCAGGTGGAAGAAAGTGGAGAGCAAGTATTAGGACCAAACGAGGGGAGGGGGGATAATTTAATTCTATTTTTGTTGAAATCAGCTCTCCGGAGAGTAAAGGTATTTGATTAACTTATTTTTTATATTGTAAAATTACTCTTAAATTAGGAATTCCGTCAGTTATTTTTTTTTTTTTAAGTACAGACTTAATCAATGAACTCTTGCAAGTAATAATTTCTTATACAGGAAGCCGAAACGGACACGGCTGATTATGTTCTAAGATTTTGAAAAGGACATTGTTATCCCTAAACTTTGAAGCATAGTGCTAATAAGGTAAGAAAAAAAAAATATATAAAAAAACGGAAATAATTTATACATGTGAAGAAACATAATGTAAGGAAAATATAAAACAATGAATCAGTTAGATTTACAGTAGAATGAAACATGAAATTCTCTGTCGCTAAGGATAAAAGTATTGTATATGATAATGTACAGTACATAGTTTGGTCTACACTGTCAAAAGAAGTAGGAAAACTCAAGAATTTTTTTTTGCTGTTTTCGCACTTTTATGCTTTGTCACCATCGCGTAAAATAGAGAGAGATACTGAACGTTTCTGCTATGATGAGGATGGCGTATGTTAGTAGAAGGGAAACAACCATTTCAACTTGTGTTGACGAGTTAGCCAGTACGGAAAAAAAAATCCTGTTTGAAAACTGAGACTCAATCAACTCTACGGATTTACCATACCGTATACCGTTTACTCGTGACCATAGGAACAAGTAAAAAATGCGCCGAAGTTACTTCAGCGCAATTGAGTTTTCTGTACAGTGTATACTCAAGGCCACCGAAAATAGATCTATCTTGCGGTGGTCTCGGTATAACGCTGCATGAGCCGCGCACATGAAACTTTAACCACGGCCCGGTGGTGGCCTATCCTATATAGTTGCCAGAAGCACGATTATGGCTAAATTTAACCTTAAATAAAATAAAACTACTGAGGCTAGAAGGCTACTATTTGGTATGTTTGATGATTGGAGGGTGGATGGTCAACATACCAATTTGCAGCCATCTAAACCTCAGTAGTTTTTTAACATCTGAGGCCGGACAAGAAAAAAGTGCGGACAGAAAACAGTGCGGACAGGAAAATAGTGCGGGCAGAAAAAAGTGCGGACAGAAAAGTGCGGACAGATAAAGTGTGGACAGAAAAAAGTGCGGACAGAAAAAAGTGCGGACAGAAAAGTGCGGACAGATAAAGTGTGGACAGAAAAGTGCGGACGGAAAAAAATGCGAACAGAAAAAAGTACGGACAGAAAAAAGTGCGGACAGAAAAGTGCGGACGGAAAAAAATGCGAACAGAAAAAAGTGCGAACAGAAAAAAGTGCGGACAGAAAAATAGCGGACGGACGGAAAAAGCCGGCACTTTCTTTTCAGAAAACTAAAAGGGACCAATGGAGGACAAGGAAAAAATCAAAGTGGGAGAAACAGAGGATTTGCTGCGCCTCTTACTGAAGGCAAGAAGTATTTTGTGCAAAGTGTCTCGAAGACAGCCGTAGACCATGACTGTATATTAATGACTCCTTGGCTCGTGTTTGCCCCAGAACAAGGACTGTAGACTGCTAAATTATCAATTTTATACTTTTTAACATTTTTAGCTCCCTACGATAAGGTGACAAAAGGAATATTAATAAAAAAAAATTGTAATAAGTAGAAAACAGATGAATCTAAATTTAAAATATATATTCTGTGAAAATTGATGGAACAGCAGGAAAACATTTGCAAAGGCTACCAACTCGACGAAGAGACGACATTGTCAGGAAGTCTCCAGCTTTCTTTTAACGAGGCCAAAAAAAAAAAAAAAACTGCTGCTGCTGTTTCTGCCCATTGTTAAGCTGCTTGTTCAAATACTGAGCAGTGTACGCTATCTTGTTTGCAGGGACGGACGTCAGGTATATCTTGAAGAGCTCGGGTTCCTAAGATGCTGGTCGTACGAATGCTTAAGGCTTGACGAGTAGTGTTTTTCTTGGTTGCAACAGCAACCCCTTGCCTACTAATACTCCTTGAGATTTCAAGGAAGCTTCCAGCATAGGATTTAGGTGGTGCTACGTCTTTGTGCATATATATATATATATATATATATATATATATATATATATATATATATATATATATATATATATATATATATATACACACACGTGTGTGTGTAAGCATGTATCTGGGTGTGAGGAACAAAGCATAATTAACGAATTACCAAAAACCGATTATATCATATCACGATTCAGTCCCAAGGCCTTGCCATCTTTAAAATGAGAAAATATATCAAGACTCTCTCTCCCCCCGTGAATCATGAACCTACGCAAGAGCAAAAAATAGAAAAGAAGCCATTATCTCCGAGAGAAGTGCGAGAAGTTACACTCAAACGGCACTTAAGCGTACAAAGACCCTATTGAAAGGACCTTCTTGTCCGCTATTCCCGCGAGGAAGTTGAGACAAAAGTAAAGAAATGAACTTACGAAACTCGCGAAGAGAGGAAGGGGATATTATCTGGGGAGATTGAGCTCAGTAGAAAATGAAACCAGGCGATTTTTTTTTTTTTTTTTTTGCATCTAACTGACTCTACCCGGTTCTTGAAAATTTGTTCTGTTTATTTAGAATTATTATGATTTTATCTAGAAAAGTTTTTAAAATCCTTTATTCCAATAGCCTCAATATTCAGGCAAGTTTTTTTTCTGTTTTTTTTTTTGCATCTAACTGACTCTACCCGGTTCTTGAAAATTTGTTCCGTTTATTTAGAATTATTATGATTTTATCTAGTAAAATTTTTAAAATCCTTTATTCCAATAGCCTCAATATTCTTTTAAGCTTTGCAGTGGCAGTAATACATTTGTTTTTGGTATGCTGCAAATAATACGAAAACGCGAAATAAAATTCAGAGCCGGAGTGATGGTTTGGGTAGTTCCCAGTCGCAGTATTGTCTCATTTAATGAACAGTTTGAGATAATGCTATCATTATAGAATCCTGGTGATTATATTTATGGAAAACGTTTGATCGTAATGAGATTATTAGATTTATTGCAGTTACGTATCATCAGTCTATACGAAAATTACCCTGCTGAAATCATGCGTGTGTAAAAAAAAAAAAATGGCAGGTAACAGATGGATAAAGGCCCTACTTATTCTACGTTCACAGTAGATGTAGCCGTCAACAGCTCAAAAGATGAAAAATACTGTGGTTAAGTTTTGCCCAAGAAAGTTGAAAAATCTATTCACTGAAAAAAAAAAGCCTGTTTTCTTAATTAAAACCTCACATTTTTTTAGCATATCAGGGAGACTTACCAGCTACTAATCATTTATATTTGATGATGTTCATAAGAGTATAAGCTGCCTTAGCCTAATATCGCCCCCCCCCGGCCCAATCGAATAATTTTAATTTACAACAAGTAAAAAATGCGCCGAAGTTTCTTCGGCGCAATTGAGTTTTCTGTACAGCCGCTACAGCGTATAATTAAGGCCACCGAAAATAGATCTATCTTTCGGTGGTCACGTATAATGCTGTGTGAGCCGCGGGCCATGAAACTTTAACCACGACCTGGCGGTGGCCTATCCTATATCGTTGCCAAAAGCGCGATTATGTATAACGTTAACCTTAAATAAAATAAAAATACTAAGGCTAGAAGGCTGCAATTTGGTATGTTTAATGACTGGAGGGTGGATTATCAACATACCAATTTGCAGCCTTCTAGCCTCAGTACCCTTTAAGATTTGAGGGCGGACGGGAAAAAAGTGCGGACGGGCAGACAAAACCGGCACAATAGTTTTCTTTTATAGAAAACTAAAACGCTACATGATAAGACAGATAAAAAAAAAAAAATTATCTTACCGTGCCTATGACCAATAACCCGGGTATCAAGTTACGCTCGTGATAACACGAGAGAGGAAATTTATGGGTCATGCTAATGCGGGGTCATTTGCCTGCCATATGCGAACATTATGGGTCCTCGTGTCCATCATTATTTTGCGTAGGGCGTGGTGTGGATTTCATCGAAGCTGGTCATCATTCTTGCGGTGTTTTTTTTTTGTCCGCCTATTCATTTAGTCTTCTACACGAGTGCAGAATTTATCCTCCAGTCAGTAATGTTTAGTTATGTCTTGTTATATTATCTACGTTTTTGGTTCTTGCTTAACTGGAAGCGATAGGCAGCATCCCATTTCACGCGACACATAATACCTTATTAAGAGTTAAATTTAATATTATTTGAAGGCACTTTAAATAAATATTTTCCTTTTAAAAACAAAACCGTAGACACAATTTTATTTCCAAGGAAAAGAATTTGATTATACGAGTGATCATTAATATTCTCAGTAGCCTTCTCCCTAACTGATTTACTCCTAGTTTAAAATGGCAATAAGAATAACGCCTTTCTCATATGGAATCCTAGCTCATGATGTCATTAAAGGTTGCGCTCAGTTTATTAACGGTAATTCAGTCATTGCCCACAAAAATTTCGGTTTTCGTTATCCTTTTGAACATTCATTTTCTTCTATTGTATTTCCTCCCTCGCTCACGTGTATCAAATCTCTCTCTCTCTCTCTCTCTCTCTCTCTCTCTCTCTCTCTCTCTCTCTCTGCCATATTCACTGAATGCAAATGCCCGAAATCTCATCTTTAATTCTGCAATAAAAGTTGCTTGCACGATGAAATAATATCCTACATGAAAGGACCTTTCTCTCTCTCTCTCTCTCTCTCTCTCTCTCTCTCTCTCTCTCTCAGCGAAATTGGTGTTTACTGTCTATATTTCTAAAATCACTCTTGATGTCCATCACTGGTAAACATTTCTAGGTCTCTCTCTCTCTCTCTTAATGACATAAAACATACCTTCCCTTCATTAGTCAACTAATGAAAGTAGGTTAACATCCCTTCATATCATGGCACGTGTGCTTCATGTTATTTTTTCCAAGACTAGATGTTATAAATATTCAAATACTTATTCTCTCCTCCTTTGATTAATATCAGAGTCCAGTGCAGTATCACTGTAGGACTGGAGACAGAAATACTCTGATTGATATGAAACAGCTCTATAAGAAATAAAAGGACGTACAAGTAAATGAAAGTTTTTATGCCTCAGTTCTTGAGGAAAATTCTGATACATAAGGCACAATGCCGTAGTGAATAAGACGTATAAGTAAATGAAAGTTCTTATACGGCAGTTCTTTTCACTCAGCGAGAAAAATGAGTTATTCAAAGAGCAGTTTCATCCACTTGTATTACTGGAAATCAAATTTTCACAACGCTGATAATTACCAATGTTATTATGAATTGGAATTTGTTTTAATCATGATACAAATAAATAGCGCGAAAGAACTTGTGATCTAATTTCGCTTCTTCCATAGGATTCGTATCATGTTAAAGCTGTCCATTGATAATAAAAATTAAAATTTCAAGAGTAATGAGGGATTGTCGCATGTCAAATGTCATAAATACGTAGAGAAAAAATATCCATAAATCTCCACTATTTTCTTCTGATAAGCAAGAGGAAATTATAATGGAAAACTCACAGAGGGAGATATGAACAGCCTGTTCTGGAACGCTGAAACGAAATCTTTTTTTTGTTTCATTAATTCCTTTGGAAATGATCAAGTCCTTTACAACGCTTTCTATTGAAGTATTGGAGAGAGAGAGAGAGAGAGAGAGAGAGAGAGAGAGAGAGAGAGAGAGAGAGAGAGAGAGAGAGAGAGACTGTTAATTTCACCTTCAAAGCGAATGAATTAATCAAGACGTGAAGTCGCAGGCAGAGTCATAAATGTATTAGATTCTAATAATTTAATTTTAGAATTATTTGGTTAAACTTAACTATTTTAACACGAGTGCGCAATAGCCCTATTTCTCTTTATTCAAGGAACTATGTGGAAATTTTTAAAGGAAGATCTTCTTGAATAAAATGAATTAGATGCATATGAAACTAAACATCATTTGGCAAGGGAGAAAAAAATTTCCTTATAAAAAACAATTGCTCTCACAGTCTTACCAAATGATATGATACAAGAATTAGAATTGAAAGATATGCTTTCACATATGAAGTAATACAAGAATATAGAGTTGAAAGATATACTTGTACAAGATTTACGCAGGAAAAAGTGGATATTCATCTAGGTACTATTTTAACACAATATTAATGAAAAAATATGCTATGGCGTAAAGAAAATTAAATTTCGCACCCTTTCTCACTTTCTAAGAGAAGCACGATTAAGAAAAATTGCTAATAAAACAAAAAAGCACCAAAGTCATAATAATTTACTTTCCAGAAATAGGACAAGACCGAAAACCTCGTTATATATTGATTTTCTTGTCAAAAAAAAAAAAAAAGAAGCAAGGGAGGTGGAAGAAAAAGGAAAATGGCTAAAATGGCTAAAACCTTTAAGTAATCAGGTTTCAAACAATTTCCGTCTTTTCGTCAGCACTTTATTGGGAGCTTTGGAGAGAGAGAGAGAGAGAGAGAGAGAGAGAGAGAGAGAGAGAGAGAGAGAGAGAGAGAGAATGTTTTGTTTATCATTTCATGAAAATTGTTTCGGTTTTTTATTTGACTTCTCTCAGATTTTCCATTGGTAATCAATTTCCTGCAATTATTTTAAATATATATTTTTTTTCATTTACCTTCATGTTCTTAAAGGGATTCCTACTATTAACTTATACCACTTGAAGGCTTTCAAACGTAAATATACTTCTTATTGGAAATTTGAACTTTCGTTTCATCTCTCTCTCTCTCTCTCTCTCTCTCTCTCTCTCTCTCTCTCTCAGAAGAAGAAGAAGAAGAAGAAGAAGAAGAAGAAGAAGAAGAAGAAGAAGAAGAAGAAGAAGAAGAAGAAGAAATTACTAACTGATGTTTTATGCTTTATTTTGCTTCCCCTCACCTCTCTCTCTCTCTCTCTCTCTCTCTCTCTCTCTCTCTCTCTCTCTCTCTCAGAAGAAGAAGAAGAAGAAGAAGAAGGAATTATTAATTGATGTTTTATGTTTTATTTTGCTTCCCCTCACCTCCCTCTCTCTCTCTCTCTCTCTCTCTCTCTCTCTCTCTCTCTCAAAACACACGCACACACAGACACACACACGTGAGTCCATACTATCACATGAACTATATCATCAAAGTAACACCACTGGAGCAATATCTCATGAGCTTAATGGCATTCATTAACGAAGTAATTAATTCATTATTGCACCAAATGTCCTTTATTACTCCCCTGGGCTTTAATTAGCATTAACTGCAGCGAGAGGAGTCCGTTTTTATTAATTTTTACCGGCGACTTCTCTGCGCAAGAGGCTGTATTCCAGAATAGCCTCATTAACTTGCTTTTAAGCGGAAAGCAAACAGGAAAGAAACCTAAGAGTTTGCAAGAGCTTCAAGGCCACTGGACTGAGTTGCCGCCGCTTCTTGGAAAGGTCTATAAATTCTAATTCTCATTTCCCTTCCTTATCCTGATTTAGCATCTGGAGGATTTGGATACCATGCTGGTGACTGCATACCTAAGGATGATTTGCAACTTCCTTTCTTAAATGGAACTGGCTTCCATCCAGTTCTTTTGTAATCTTAAGCCTCCCGACTTCTCGATTTGGTGCATATCTTTTGTTTATTTTTCTTCACAAAAAGTGAACTGAACTCAAATGATTTTTCCCTCATTTCTTAGGTCTTCCAGTCTAATAAAGCTGGTATTAACACACATTATTCTTGGCCATTTCTTATCTTCCCCGATAAAGGCCTGAAAAGTCCATTGACCTATTACTACATGTTATTCCATCCAATACATTTTTAACTACTCTCACAAAACATCAGCATACCTCTGTTGTCTTTTATAACATCGATTATATTTATGTGGGTTCTAATTCCACTAACTATACTGTATGTATATATATACATATATATACACATGTATACATATACATATATATACACATGTATACATATATATATATATATATATATATATATATATATATATATATATATATATATATATATATATATATATATATATATATATATATATATATATATATATATATATATATATATATATATATATATATATGTCGAGTGCAATTCAGATCAAAGCATCCTACCTTTCTACAGGGTATGCAATAGTTTCTACGATAACTTTGAAAAGACTTCTGATCAAATATCCATCAGAAGCGCTTATCTTTGTACAAACTTGAATAAGACATGGTACAAAAGATGTTTCCTTTCCTTTGTTGTTGTGCAAATTCGGGATTTTCTATCTCACCACAAGAAAATCTGAATAAACAAGTGAAACCTTAACTAACTTCTCCCTTCGCCATATCCTAACTGCATTTAGTTCACAAAGCATTCTTTAAAATATCTTCTGATTTAAACTTGAGGTTTCCAGCATGTTGTCTTATAATTCTCATCCCGATTTTTCAAAATAAAAATATAGGAAATAGATAAACTCCGTAGACTTATTATTTTGTTTCATTAATGTTCCCTGGTGCTTCCAGTAGTAATGCATTTTTGGAATTTTATCCATCATATATCCGAACACTCGCATAGCCAGCTCTTCTTCCATTCATAGCATGATTCTTAAGAAAGGTAAACACAAAGCATAAACAATAATAACTAACGGTACAGACTTAATTCAAAATTTATTATCAAGGTTTGAGTTTGTTAGTTCGGTAGAATTCCATCTTCTTTTGAAGATTCTGTCTAATTAGTCAGTGTAGTTATAGCTTCACAAAATACTTATACATTATCTGCCTATATTTTCATCTATCTTTCTTATTTTCTGAATGTGAAAAGGTCTTTCATGACCACCACAGATAAGTGACGGGTAAGAGTCAAGAGGCCAAACACAAACATGGGATCCTTGCGTAAGCCCCTCTCCTCTCAAGTGGGACATGGAGGGGCATGGCAATGGCTGAACTCTCTCTCTCTCTCTCTCTCTCTCTCTCTCTCTCTCTCTCTCTCTCTCTCTATCCATATACCTGCAAGATTGTTGTTTGTTGTCCATATTTCTAATAATACCTTTGGACATCTGTCACTGGTAATTATATCTAGGCTTTCGATATTTAAGACTCTATCACTTAAACTCTCTCTCTCTCTCTCTCTCTCTCTCTCTCTCTCTCTCTCTCTCTCTCTCTCTCTCTCTCTCTCTCTCTCTCAAGTGCATTTTAATCCAGCATTTAACCGCTAGGAAATCTTATTTACGTTTATAGACTTTAAAAATATATAAATCAAGAAAGGACTCCATTAAATGGACTCCCCGGTCCATATGTCCCTGGAACTGTTTGTGTTGACACAAGAATGAAAAGTTTGATCGCGAAAGAGAAAAACTTTGTCCCCGAGCGCTGACAGCCAATTTGCGGTAGTTGCATGATTGAGAGAAAAAGGTGAGGAAAGGATTTGTGGCGAGCGTGGAGGGAAGGGAAGCTGAATATAGTTCTTTTATTAGAGAAAATAGGGAAAAAGTATTAATTTTTATTAGAAAGAAAGGGTGACTGAACGAGTCGCTGTTAAAGCGAAATCCTGTTGCAAGAGCGAATAAGAAATTGAGACAGATGTTTAGATTTCAACTGTGTTTTTAAAAAAGCGATTTAACACAACCCAGATTCCACAATTAATGAAAGAGACTGTGCGTAGACTATGAAAAAAATTATATAGGATAAACTGGACGTTCTCTGTCACAGAGATTAGCAGAACTCAAAAGATCAGTTCGATATGACTTAGAAAATCCTGATATTTTCGTTCACTTTCAAGATTTATGTCTTCCTATTAACAGGAAAGAGTCGTCTTTACTGTTTAATTAGCCATCATAACCCGAACAAAAAACATAAACTTGTCAGGAAAGAATTGGAAGGAAAACATCGTAAACAAAATCCTGCCGAATCCTCCTGTCAAAAAGACAATCCAGCCAGACAGAACGCTAGATAGTCATCGATAAATCAGTCCCAGGTCCAGCGATAAGAACTGTAACCCGACCCTTAACAAGAACAATGCACAAGAAATCCCCTGGGGGAAAACAAATCCGGAGGGATTACCTTCGTTAATCCACAGTAGTTGAAACTACAGTCTTTTGACCATATATAAATATTGCCTCTGTAACACCTGTTATTTCCCACCGAGACGTTGTCAACAGTTAATTTATATATATATATATATATATATATATATATATATATATATATATATATATATATATATATATATATATATATATATATATATATATATATATATATATATATATATATATATATATATATATATACATGAAATACATCATGAACATCTGCTCTCTCTCCTTGGAACCTCTATTTACTGCCAATGTTTTGAAATGAATATTTGAAGAAAAAAAAAACAATTTTGTTTTTTGAACACCCGCTTCAGATGGCCTTCAGCCCTGTTTGTGTTGACACGGGAATAAAAAGTTTGGTCGCGACAGAGAGAAAAACTTTGTTCGGAGCGCTGACAGCCACTTTGAGGTAGTGGTACGATTGAGAGAATAAGTGGGGCGAGAATTTGTGGTGTTGGTGGTGTTGGTGGTGGTGGTGGTGGTGGTGGTGAGGGAGAGGGAGAGAGAGAGAGGGAGTGTGAGGAGTGCTTGGAAAAGGTTCTTCTATCAAGGGCAAATGAGAAAGAGTTCCTGCGAAAATGTTTGTACCTTTGTCGAAGCCATGTGATCAAAAGAGGAGCGGTTAGTGGTCGAATCATACTAAGAGCAAGAGAGAGAGAGAGAGAGAGAGAGAGAGAGAGAGAGAGAGAGAGAGAGAGAGAATACGATAGTGGTACACCATGCAGAGACAAATAGGCAGGCATACGAGAACACAAACCAAAATACAGTTAATCGCTTAAAGAGAGTTGACAGGTAGCCCTAATGGAGGTTCCCTTCCACTTAGAATTTTCTAATGCTCACTCACACTCACGCACAGTGTGGGCGCGCGCGTGTGTGTGTGTGTGAGTGCATTAGAAAAATTAAAATATATATATATATATATATATATATATATATATATATATATATATATATATATATATATATATATATATATATATATATATATATATATATATATATATATATATATATATATATATATATATATATATATATATATATATATATATATATATATATATATATATATATATATATATATATATATATATATATATATATATATATATATATATTTCTTCCTCATATCAGCCCTTCGTTGGCTGAGTCGGTTGAGCTTCAGACTGTCACTCGATGGGCCGGAGTTCAATTCCCCCGCCCGGCTGATGAAGAGTTAGAGGAATTTTTTTCTGGTGATAGAAATTCATTTCTCGCTATAATGTGGTTCGGATTCCACAATAAGCTGTAGGTCCCATTGCCAAGTAACCAATTGGTTCTTAGCCACGTAAAATACGTCTAATCCTTCGGGCCAGCCCTAGGAGAGCTGTTAATCAGCTCAGTGGTCTGGTAAAACTAAGGTATACTTATCTTTCTCATATATATACCATTCTAACACGTACCAAATTGTATGGCTGCGTCAATAAAGGAACTATGTAATTATCAGAAAACTGACCAGTATTATAGATCACTGTAACATAATTTTCTTCTTTATATATTCTAAGAGAGTTATCCAGATTTTTTCTTAATTACCAAATTTGAAAGACTATTAGAGACTACAGGTATTAGGATATAAATTCTTAATATATATATTATTTATATTTGAACTTATAAATCTCTCTGTATAATTCACGATTCAGGATAAAAATAGGCCAGAATAACAAAGCTTTTTTTTTTTTACAATGTCAATATTTATCTGAATCTTGGATCGGCGCCGCAAATGTTTACAGGAAGGATTTTTCTGATGAAGCCATTCCGGTGACTGTTTGTTTTGGGAATAAGGAAATAGAGAGAGAGAGAGAGAGAGAGAGAGAGAGAGAGAGAGAGAGAGAGAGAGAGAGAGAGAGAGAGGTTAGTGTTTCTTTTATATATATATATATATATATATATATATATATATATATATATATATATATATATATATATATATATATATATATATATATATATATATATATATATATATATATATATATATATATATATATATATAGAAAGAAAAAGAGTAAAACCAGTACGTGTACATAAAACATCCTTTATTTAATTATGACTGCCGGTTTCGGAGTAACTGTCGCCACCATCAGGTCTGACAACAAAAACAAAGTAAGAGAAAAAAATTGAAAAATCGCTAAATCGCAATCGATCATTAGAATACAGTAATGTTACACAAAGGTTATATAAAAATTGGTAATGTGTAAGCATAGAAAAATAGAAATAAAGCAATACTAAAAGAAACAAATACCTGCATCATGAAAGCACACACACACACACACACTAAAAATTAAAAACACAACATCTCCGTGGACCTCTATTTGTTACTGAGGGAAGGTTTCAATTTTAAAGTGTACTAAAGGCTTTCTACTATTGCCAACTCCATGGGGCCACTCGACTAGAGAGGATGGAAAATGACTCTAAGCATAGACGCCGATCACTATTCTATGCATGATCCCCCCCTCCCCAACCCCCCGGGCCCAAGAGTTCCTCATTGAACGGGTGTGTACCGCTCTCAGCTAGCACTCCGCTGCCCCCGCGTTCGATTCTCCGACCGGCCAATGAAGAATTAGAGGGATTTATTTCTGGTGATAGAAATTCATTTCTCGCTGTAATGTGGTTCGGTTTCCAAAATAAGCTGTAGGTCCCGTTGCTAGGTAGCCAATTGGTTCTTAGCCACGTAAAATAAATCTAATCCTTCGGGCCAGCCCTAGGGGAGCTGTTAATCAGCTCAGTGGTCTGGTTAAACTAAGGCATACTTAACTTGACTCTGCATGATCCCGTATGGCACTGAATGGAGGTTTTGCATTTCCCCAAGTGTTCAAACCTTCGTACACGTGCTTGGCGCTTTGTTTTCCCACGTGAATTTTATTACAGCAATTAAGCCTCAGTAACAACAAGAGGTCCACGGAGATGCTGCGTTTTTAATTTTTAGTATGTGTGTGTGTGTGTGTGTGTGCTTTCGTGATGCAGGTATTTGTTTGTTTTAGTATTGCTTTGTTTCTTTTTTTTTTGTATGATCGTACATTACCAGCTTTTATCTAACCTTTGTGTAACATTACTGTATTCTAATGATCGTTTGTGATTTACTGATTTTTCAATTTTTTTTCTTACTTTGTTTTTGATGTCAGACCTGACGATGGAGACAGTTACTCCGAAACCGGTAGTCACATTTAAATATAGGATGTTTTATGCACAAGTACTGGTTTTACTCTTTCTATGAAGACTCCGCTTTCACGGGATAGTTCAGTTGCAGATATATATATATATATATATATATATATATATATATATATATATATATATATATATATATATATATATATATATATATATATATATATATATAACACATATATATATATTATATATATGAAATTATTTATTTATTAATGAAAATCCCATAGGAAACGAGAGGCATACGAGTACAGCGTTTCTCCAGAAATCAATTATTTATTTCCTTGTGTGGAAAATGGTATATCCGTTTGGTTAAAGGTACATAATTTTACAAATCTTATCTTGATCTTAATGTAATAATTTATGATTTTTGTTTTAATGGGAAAATAACAAAAAGACGATTTAAAGGAGGCCTGTAGCGAGAATATAAAGTATTAGCGTGTATATCTTCAAAGATAACCTAATTCCAATGAGGATATTGTCACCCACTTTAATATATTTATATATAAGGTTTCTAATCTTTACCCGTTACTTTGCAGAAAGTACTGCATTAACTCTCTTAACGAGTAAAAAATGAGCCGAAGTTTCTTCTGTGCAATCGGGTTTTCTGTACAGCGTATAAATTTATCTTTCGCTAGTCTCGGTATAAAGCTGCACGAGCCGCGGCCCATAAAACTTTAACCACGGCCCGGTGGTGGTCTGTATATCGTTGACAGACGCACGATTATTGCAAACTTTAACCTTAAATAAAATAAAACTACTGAGGCTAGAGGTCTGCAATTTGGTATGCTTGATGGTTGGAGGGTGGATGATCAACATACCAATTTGCAGCCCTCTAGCCTCAGTAGTTTTTAAGAACTGAGGGTGGACAGAAGTGCGGAAGGACAGACAAAGCCGGCACAATAGTTTTCCTTTACAGAAAAGTAAAAGTGCGCCGAATTTTCTTCGGCGCAATCGAGTTTTCTGTACATCGTATAATAAAGACCACCGGTAATAGATCTATCTTCCGGTGGTCTCGGTATAATACTGCATGAGCTGCGGCCCATGAAACGTTAATTTAACCACGGCCCGGTGGTGACATGTCCTATATGGATAACAGAAGAACGATTATGGCTAACTTTAACCTTAATTGAAATAAAACTATTGAGGCTACAGAGCTGCAATTTGGTATGTTTGATAATTGGAGGGTGGATAATCAACATACCAATTTGCATCCCCTTAGCCTCAGTAGTTTTTAAGATCTGAGGGCGGACAGAAGAAGTTCGGACAGAATAAAGTGCGGTAGGACAGACAAAGCCGGCACAATAGTTTCCTTTTACAGAAAACAAAAAAATGTGTAAATGTGGTCAATCATTTTCTTCTCTCCAAACCCCTGAACGAACTTGACTCCGAAACATCTACAAAATCACTTGCTTATTATCATTTGAATGAAGACTCTGTTACTTGAAGGGACGTTCCCCATAAATTCTCAAGACTCTGTTACTTGAAGGGACGTTCCCCACAAATTCTCGCGGCCTTTGCTCCTTACATCGTTTATTAGACGGCTAGAGGAAGCCGCTGCTGTATATGGGATCATTTTTCATGGATGGGAATTAAATGGGGGCTATATTTCTCCTTTGACCCCATGTGGAATGGTTACATTCAGGAAGTGAATCTCACTCGTATATGGGAGATGAAGAGGTACGTCAAGGTAAGTAAATATATATATATATATATATATATATATATATATATATATATATATATATATATATATATATATATATATATATATATATATATATATATATATATATATATATATATATATATATATATATATATATATATATATATATAAGCATGTCTCTCGTATGTACGGGTTTACCTGCCGACGTTTCACATCTCTTGATGTATATTCAAGGCTGGAGAAATTCATCATTTACTATAAATGCGTAAAACAAAGTCACTAATATACCAGAAGGTTTTTTTAATGCTTAAAATGAAAATAATACTTTATTCAGATACCATTAAACACAAGGAAGACTAAAAGAATCGCCTGCCGAGGTAAGAGCTAAAAAGTGACTGAAGGGGAAAAGGGAGACAGCAAACATATGATTATGTTTTTACTTAGAGGATAAAAGGACATTTAAAAATTCTGTTTTATGAAACGAGACGACATTTCATATTCGTTCTAATCTTACATTAATATGAGTCGTATTCATATTCTTTTTTTATGATTCTTCTTTTCATCACGTGTTTTTTTTATTGTTGTCATTGTGCAACCATAGTAAATCATCATAAAAAAATATTGTCTCTGCCGTATTACATTTCGATATGCAACCAGCATAGTTGCAAAGTTGCAAAGCACCTTTACAAAATCTGGGTTTTCACTGAACCCACAACAGTGAATCATCATAATACACATTGCGCATTTCGTACGTCATTCCATTATACAACCAACAACAACAAAAACAGAAAAAAAGTAAAACTAATTAAATAGGTTTAAATGCAAAGAACCCATTAAAAATTTTTTTTTCTATTTAAGATCGTCCGTTACACGGCCAGCAAAAAAAAATTCAAACTAATTATATGGGCCCGAATGCAAAGCTCTAGCATTGTGAGATTAGTAATTGGAAGCATTACGTCCACGTCCCATACCAAACCATTTTCTGCCCTTTGACAGCAAGACTCACTTTAACGTTGTGTTGACCTTATCTGTCGAATTGCATTTAGATGAAAAGGGAAATTCGGTGCTATTGCAAATTGAAATTTGGACTGTGCAGTTCGAAAATCCGTAACGTTTGTACATTTCCCTGTACAGGACGAGGATGGAAATGGAAACTAGATTTCGACGGTAACTCTTTCGGCTGGATTTGCTATTCGTCGAAAATAACATTACGGGATGACTTCATATTTCACTGGATGGCGTGACTTATAAGGGCAATGGATGAAATTTTGCGGGATATAATAATAATAATAATAATAATAATAATAATAATAATAATAATAATAATAATAATAATAATAATAATAATAATATTATTATTATTATTATTATTATTATATTATTATTATTATTATTTCACTGGATCGCGTGACTTATAAAGGGAATGGATTAAATTTTGATCGGGATAATAATAATAATAATAATAATAATAATATTATTATTATTATTATTATTATTATTATTATTATTATTATTATTATTATTAATTATTATTATTATTATTATTATTATTATTATTATTATTATTATTATTATTATTATTATTATTAGATGAGAAAGAAAGAGGAAAAAATTGATAAGTAACAAGACCTGAAAATCGAAATAAGAGGGGTATGGAATATGCCAGTGGAAATTGTACCCAGAATCATAGGAACACTAGGCACGATCCGAAGACCTCTGGGAAGGAATCTGGAAAAACTAGATGCCGAAGTAGCTCCAGGACTCACGCAGAAAAGTGTGCTACTAGAAACAGCGAACATAGTGAGAAAAGTGATGGACTCCTAAGGAGGCAGGATGCAACCCGGAACCCCACACTATAAAAACCACCCAGCCGAATAGGATGACTGCGATAGGAAAAAAAAAAATAATATTGCCAATAAATAAGTTGGATTAACAAGGAGTGATATCCTAAGATTTGGATTGGATGATATGCCCAACCCTGTTTTAGCTGCAGATTCACCATCATAAATTAACCATAAATATTTTGACAGATTCTGAGGACCAGTGACCCCAAAGGGTTATTGCCTCCAAACTCTGAAGAGGTAAGATGACGTCTTTACACTTAAATCGGCATATAACCCCAGAATTAGGTCACAGGTACATCTGTGCAAGATAATAAGCCTCCTCTAATATAATGTGTATTCAGGCCCCCCCATTTTATCTGAAAAAAAACTATGGTAGATGACCCATTAGCCAAACTACTGTTAGAGATAGCGAAATAACGTACACGCCATGCAACTTTAATACTTACTGTCAGTTCTTTGTGATTTTGTAAATTAACTTTAGTCTTGCAACTGTATTAAATGTTTTTTTTTGGAAAAAAAAGATGTTTTGAACGTAACCATTATCTAAGTAAAGTTTTTAATTGTAAAAATAAGTTATGCATTAACTGAATGTTCCTTTTCAAACGAATGGCCGAAGCTTGTCTTTTAAGAAAGATAATTTAACTTTTCAGTTCTACTAATTCATAAGCTTTCTTGTCCTATGAATTATAAATTAGTGCTATAAACATATCATTTCTTTATTACTGTTAAAAATTTATTCTAGTTCATCCAGACTTTGAGATATTTCTTACGTATCCTAATTTTGCGTAACAATGTTCCAGTTTTGTTATTAATGACCTTTATGGAGGAAAGTCTCAGAAATCTTTTCTGGATTTTCTAATGCAAACTCAAGTTAATGAAACGTCAGGAGCAAACAGAGACACCAAACTTAATTAAGGAAACTGAATTCTTGACTTGGGAGAGTTTTTTTTATCTCGGGAGTTCCAACGTTTCGTAAGTAATGCAGCAGTTTGAAGTCACGTTAACAAAGGTCAGGTCACGTGGAAGCAGTTTATTTTGAAAAAATATATATTTTTGTATAAATATGGATATATATATATATATATATATATATATATATATATATATATATATATATATATATATATATATGTATATATATATATATATATATATGAATGGGAAAAAGTGACCACTCATTTGACCGTCTCCAAGGTAGCTGGGACTACCATACTGGAATAACTATAAGCAATTTAATTCGTACATTAGGTCAACAAGGACACATTGAATTTTGTTTGGAGATAACCTTACGACATAATATGAGATGAGGCAAACATATTAATGTTAATAATGGATCTGATTAAATCCTAATAATTACTTAGAGTCAAAAACGCTCTCCCATAAGTCTGAATAAATTACCTGTCTCAATTGCTTAATTATGCAAAATAGCATCAGATTTTTCACATCCTCTAGTTAGGTGAACTTAAATGAAATGTGATAAATGGTAATTAATTAAAATACTCGAATTTAAGCAATATATCCATTTTCTGATTGTTATTTTCATGTGCACATATCATGACCTTTTTTCACTAAAAATATTTGCTTATTTTTAAATACCCTAAGTATCTAATGTTTCTAATTTTCCTCATTATTTTAAAGCTGTGCTATTTATAAAGGATAATAACATAATCGTTTCTACATTCTTCAACAGAAACGCAATTCAAAGAAGCACCAAGAGGCTGCAAGAAAACCAAACATAATCAAGGGCCCCGGATCCTCGACTAATTAAAGCTTTATTCAAGGAGTTCCAGCGATGAATTAGTTATGCAGTAGTTCCAAAGTTATGCTGGCAACGAGCGCATGGAATGAGTTGGCACTGAAATCCTTAACTACATACATACCTATACACAAACATACGGCCACATCTCTCTCTCTCTCTCTCTCTCTCTCTCTCTCTCTCTCTCTCTCTCTCTCTCTCTATATATATATATATATATATATATATATATATATATATATATATATATATATATATATATATATATATATATATATATATAGGAGCCCTCGATGGCACAGTCGGTTACAGCAGCAGCTTCGGACTTCGTAGAGGTCTGTGTCACGGGTTCAAATACGCAGCCGGCCGGTCAGAGGTGCGGACACTTTGCTATCCGTGTAGACACCCCGGGATTATGTATGTAATCAACGGATAGGTTTGCTAAAAAAAGCAAATGGGTGTTACAGACTAAATACACACACAAAACAAAGCCACTCCAACATCTTCTAAAAACATAACAAACATCTCACACGTCTCGAACTCTCGACTTACCCGCGCAACAACTTCTCGCTGCTGGGAGAAAGGGCGTTGGGTCTGGTATGATACATGTACCATATGCTACCCCAAAGCCAAATCAAAAGTCCTTCAAAAGAAGGCATCATGCTTACCCCATACAAATATGGGAAAAAGCACGTTAAAAGAAGAAGATACATATATATATGTATGTATGTATATATATATATATATATATATATATATATATATATATATATATATATATATATATATATATATATATATATATATATATATACTGTGTATGCATGTATATATATACATATATATGTATATATATATATATATATATATATATATACATAATATATATATATATATATATATATATATATATATATATATATATATATATATATATATATATATATATATATATATATATATATATATATATATATAAGAGAGAGAGAGAGAGAGAGAGAGAGAGAGAGAGAGAGAGAAGCAAAATGTTCCTACATTAAAACAGAACCCAGGAACGCTCATGAATGATGTAAATTAACTGATTTGATCAAAATCATTCAGAGACATACTCAATGCAAGAAAATGATAAGGAATGGACTTCGTTACAGCATTTACTAGTGCTAAGAAAGATGAAGGTCTGAGGTGGTGTTTGCGCTTCCACCAGAGCAACGGTGCTTTCTCCCTATAAATCTTTTCACTATAATTCTATCTCTCTTTCTAATGGTATTAACAATTCCCTCTTCTTGTTCAGATATCTTTTGTGTCGTTTGTCAATCTCTTTGTTCTCCTTTTCTTTGTAACGCTAGATACCTGAGGAAGCAAACTAACGGTAATTCATTCGTTAAGACCAACCCCTACTCTTTCAGAATCAATTCGGGGAAAAGGCGGCTTTGTTAAAGAATGATAAATAAGTTGTAATAAAGAAAAATAAAAAGCTTAATGTAACTGGAACAACACGGGAAATAACCAACGAGGATAAAGAAAATTAAACTGGTTATGGAAGACCAAGCTACGACAGCTCTACTTGAATAACTTGTTTCATTTTTATATGTTTCGATTTTCTAAAATTATTCTTTATGACGCCATACAAATCGTTTATCATTCAACCCTATAATTCTATCTCAAGAGGACGAAAGATATATCATTTCAGTTCTACAAGATATTGAGAAAAGTAGAAATAGCCTGCTTATGCGCTTAATGCATTCATTACACGAGAAGAGAAGTGGCCAGGGCTACTTACACTTGATAACAATTTCGCTGGAGTGGAAGTTAAGATCAATTTAAGTCTAAGTTGGAGAGGGAGTGGTGAACATGAGGCTGTGAATGTAATTAAGACAACTGAATTTCCAGAGAAGTCATAAAGTCAGTGTGGAGTATTTGAAGGTGACTAAAGGTAGGAAGTGGATATAGTGGCAGTAGTTATGTGGTAAGATACGAAAATAACAAGTTTAGTTAAAAAAAGAATGTGGACCAATTGCCTAGGTAAGAAAACTATATTGTTAAAATCCACCATTTCAAGAACCACATAACTGAAGACGAAAAGGAAGAAGTAGATTACTATATAACAAAAGCAAGAATGTGTAAAAGCGAAGATGGATAATGCAGGCGAAACGAAGGAGCCGTGGAACAAACGATGTATGAGACTGAAGTCTGACCCTGAAAAAATGGTTAACTTTCTTGATGAGCCGAAATTGGGGATAAGACAGAAAACGCTTGACTGAAGGCTCTGATTAAGGGGAATTCAAAACGCCTACGTTTTTCAAAAGGAAAATTCTTATATCATTCTTTCCTAATTATTTGTATCTTATAAGAAATAGGTCAAGAAACACAAGGAAACGTAGTCATTATGAGAAGGTTGTGTAAAAATCAAAAGATTTATCAATTAAGCACTTTTTAGAACGCCTTGAAGATGAATGAATAATAGCAGTTTCTGCTGAGGTCGACGGAGATGCGCCCTTGGAAGAATTGAATTTCACTTTAGCGTGGTTATGTAACGACAGTAGATGCAGCGTTCGGGAGCATTCTCTCTCTCTCTCTCTCTCTCTCTCTCTCTCTCTCTCTCTCTCTCTCTCTCTCTCTCTAATATCTTTAAAATTCATAGTCAGACGCATAACACTTGAAGCAAAAACAATCATTTTAAGCAAAACTGAAGAGTAATATTATACAATTTTATTACCGGACCGTAAGATAGTTATGATGAATCGCAGTAATTTTTACGATCTGCAGAGGCTCCATAATAAGCTCATCGTTTACAAGAAAATTGATTTGTGATTCAGTGAAAAGTATACATTAAGACAACTGCAGATATGATATATCTATATGTGTAATGTTCTCTTTTTGTTTTATTCTAAAATGTAGCTTTAAATCACTCAAGGTTTAAACTAAAATGTATTAGAAACCCTTCAAGGTTCATTTGAAAAACTTTACATCTGTACTCCTTTTAATAAATTACTTTTGACTGTTTCCATTATCATGGAACTTTCATATACTTGAATTTTCATTGACAAGATCTCCAAACTCATTGCTCGATGCATGAAAGGAAATACATTTACAACTACATAAATGAATAAAAATGTCTGTAAAATAATACCTACCGAGGACAAGATCAACATGAGAGTACATTGAACTCGGTACTAATGTTCCTCATGAACCTTCTTCTTCTTCTTTTAACGTGCTCTTTCCCAGAAACTCTTAATCGAGGAGACATTGAAGATACCCACTATTCAGGTTATATATGGCATTTCACACTGATAACTATATATATCACCTCTTCAAAAAATGCAGTACGCGGAAGGTATTCACAGAGTCACCCAAACACAAACATTTCCAAAAGCTTCATTCATTCAACTCACATTCAGAAACCCCCAGGAGAAGTTGCGTTGCCCTAAATAGCTCTTCGGAATTCCTTGCACACACACAAGGAAAAGTTGGGTAGCAAAAATGATTGCGTGGCAGTTTTCTGAGAGAGAGAGAGAGAGAGAGAGAGAGAGAGAGAGAGAGAGAGAGAGAGAGAGAGAATGTTTTTTTTAGGGGATTTTTTCCCAAAATGATCTCATTTAATCTGAAGTAAAACAGAATTTGGCAAATGAACTAAAGAACTGTAGTTATGTGGAAGTCTGTCAGTAAACATAGCATAGAACCGATGTGAATTTCTTTGGTGAACGAACATCCGTTCAGGAAAAAAAACAGGCTTTCGCTGGTGTTAGTATTTAATTTACAGCCTGTGTGTGTTTCCGAATTGCTTGTGAAACTTAACAAATTGTCCTTAAAACTTGGCAAATGAGTAGTTTTAGAAGTTATGCGGAGCTGAAAATTTTTTAAAGAGGATATTCAATCAAAATTAAAAAATATATATGGATATTAGTGTCTTATGGTAAAAGGAATTCAATATTGGTGAAATAGACAAAAATATATAAAACTGCAAAAGAGCATGAAACAAGTACCGTAAAATAAACCACCAGATTGTTATCACGTTTAATCAACCTCCCCCCCCCCAAAAAAAAAAATTCCCAATAACACAACGGTTACAGTAGACGAGAACATATTTCTGCAAATTCATCACACTAATCCCACAGGAGTTATATTAAACACCATGTCAAAAACATAGCGATAAAAATTAAAAATAGTTTTTGCAGTTTGAATACAAACACGGTTAAAATGTTTTAAATGAATATCCCGTCTCTGAATAAAAAAAAACAGCTTTTTCTTTCCGGCACCTTTAATCATTCAACGAAAACAAGATTGCAGTCAGCTGGACTTTTTTTCCTCCAACTCTTTCAAGCCCTGAAGTTATCGCTCTTAATCAGAGGTTTTGTGAAAACTATTTCGTGAAAAGAATTCATAAGTTCCAGCCTCACAACTTCGTGATTAGAACTCGGTTTGCCGGACTTCCCCTGTTTGAGTTTAACTCTGCATTTCTGGTCTTCAACTTTTCCCATAAAGATTCCCAGAAT
>NC_089780.1:19660165-19662665 GCF_040412425.1 Macrobrachium rosenbergii
ATAAAGGAGTAGCATTTGTATATATCCTCGCAAATGATTTCAGTTACGTGTGTAAGTCGTGTTACTCAACATATTCGGTAGTAGGGTTCCATAAATTGTTGAACGTAGGTTTTACAGGTGATAAGAGTCCTTACAAGTCTGTCAAGAGGTATATTCTCTTATCAAACATCGCATTATTTCTCTAATGCTTTTCAATATTATATATATATATATATATATATATATATATATATATATATATATATATATATATATATATATATATATATATATATATATATATATATATATATAATATATATATATATATATATATATATATATATATATATATATGTATATATATAATAAATATATATAAATGTATATACACACATAAAATACATATACATATACATATGCAATTACATTCGCATATATGAACGTTTGTGATTGTGATTGTGAGAGAGGGAGTGTGTGTGTGTGTGTGTGTGTGTGTGTAAAGAGATTGATTCCCCTAGAGAAAAGAGGACCATTAACAGTAAAACAAAAACGAATTAAAGAGTGAAAGCAAGACAGCGGAAACACTCAACACTTTCCAGCGCAGAATTAAATCATTAGAAAGGCCGGGCTTTCACGATTTTCGGGGCCGTCGTAGAAATGTGACAGGCTTTCAGGATTAAAGCAGTTGCTGGGAAGCGAGAGAAAGAAAAAAAAGAAGACAAAACACTTTCGTGTGCAACTGCACGAACTCCCACCTCGTTAAACCTTTTGTAATGCAGTCCGGGGCATTTAATTGCAGCATTGATATAGCTAATTAGGTCTTCTTTATTCAGTTTCCTTTTTTCAATTCAACTTGGAAGAAATTCGTCAAAAGCGTTTGGAGAATTAACTTCAACACTAATCTTTTTTATGACTTTTAACCAATAATAACTTCCTGTTTTTAGAAAATGCTGTGTTTAAGGTAATTTCTGTTTAAAGAATCTCATTGTCTTCAGGAAAATTGATCTACTTTAAATAGCACCAAGTGAAGGGATTTTAAAAAGAATTTACTAACAAGATGACAATTATTACATGTATTTGTTTTAAATAATTGCTATTGAAATATTGAAACGGCAACTATTAATATTATAGTGAATTTCACACTCTATAAAAATATATCTGCTTCAAATGGCAACAAGTGGATGGATTTTAAAAACGATTTATAAGCCAAGTAGACCATCTTTAAATATATTTGTTTTAAATGGATGCTTTTGAAACGGAAACTATTAATATTATTATCATTGAGTTCCTCCATCTCCGTCAGTTATTCTACAGAGACAACTCAATATTTGAACTAATATTTAGTTCATTTCAGACAGGCAACGTGAAGTGATTTTAAAACTAACTATCATTTAGTTACCTCGCCTCCACCCCCTCTTCTTCATCAGTTATTCTACAGGGACAACCCAACATTTGAATCAGCTCATTTCAGAAATCTTGGCCTCGATTGTTCAGTTCCCTTCTAATTAAAATGATTGCCCCCCTTCGCCAAATCGGCTCAGCAACTTTATTTGAAGTTCCAGGTCTCTTCCTTCCTTCCTTCCTTCCTTCCTTTCTGAATCTGGAATGTTCACTTCACTCAATCCTACTTCCTCACTTCCAAATTAGACTCGTTCAGTGTTGAGTGGTAAAGTTCGGAATAGTAGTGTCAAAGGTATTTACTGTTATGTTGGCGAAGTTTGGAATATGGGAGTGACTGATTTAAGAGAGACGCTTTCAGTTCGGGATGTATATTCAATTTTTAGTTTTCTGTAAAAGAAAACTATTGTGCCGGCTTTGTCTGTCCGTCCGCACTTCTTCTGTCTGCCCTCAGATCTTAAACACTACTGAGGTTAGAGGGCTGCAAATTGGTATGTTGATCATAGTCCCTCCAGTCATCAAACATACCAAATTGCATCCCTCTAGACTCAGTAGTTTTTATTTTATTTAAGGTTAAAGTTAGCCATAATCGTACTTCTGACACCGCTATAGAACAACACAAGCCACCACCGGATCGTGGCTGGAAGTTTCATGGGCCGCAGCTAAGAGTTTCATGGGCCGTGGCTGAGTTTCATTGGCTGTGGCTTAGAGTTTCATAGGCCTTGGCTGCAAGTTTCATACAGCATTATACGCTGTACAAAAAACTCGATTGCGCCGAAGAACCTTAGGCGCATTTTTTACTTGTTTATTCATGAAAGGGAATATCTCTATTACTCAAGGAGTCTCAGTATTTAAATATTATTATTCACACACACACATAAACACACACACGCTCATGGGATGACATTACTTTACGAAACATTTATTAGACGTTATTTGTCGGTCAAGCCCCGTTATTTGATTAAGCCTTTTGGAGTTAACGATGCCCTGCTTTTCCTTGAAAAGATATTTTTAATTTCTTCATTGGATTTAAATTCCTTTGGCAGACTTTGTTTCTCTTCTTATGCACTTCAAGGCTTTCTGTTCTTTAGTTTCATGAGCTAGGATCAAAGATATAATA
>NC_089780.1:19665165-19677665 GCF_040412425.1 Macrobrachium rosenbergii
CTCTTGAAACCTTTGCTCGATTTTCAGTATTTTTTTAAGTGCTGTGTTTCAAATGGAGATTTTATTCCTTCCGTCATATGTTTTGCAGTCTCAGTCATGGTAATCAGTATTTAAATATTATTATTCACACACACATAAACACACGCACACTCATGGGATGACATTACTTTACGAAACATTTATTAGACGTTATTTGTCGGTCAAGCCCCGTTATTTGATTAAGCCTTTTGGAGTTAACGATGCCCTGCTTTTCCTTGAAAAGATATTTTTAATTTCTTCATTGGATTTAAATTCCTTTGGCAGACTTCGTTTCTCTTCTTATGCACTTCCAGGCTTTCTGTTCTTTAGTTTCATGAGCTAGGATCAAAGATATAATATATATACAGTATATGTGCGTGTGTGAAATATAAAAAAACACCGTAACGTACTTCTGCGTTATCAATAGAAGGATCCTTCTATTGATATATATATATATATATATATATATATATATATATATATATATATATATATATATATATATAATTACCATAATTTATTGTCATTAGCAAATCCCTTTGAAGCCCTCGACGTTGAGTTACGCAATCGCCAAATATAGGAAAATGTTTTTCACCATAACTCTTTGGATGATAATAATTCCATGAATGGCCTCTTGTCGACAATGTTGTATGCATCACAAATATATCGCTGCCCAGTTGTGAATGCGATTCATCAAATATGAATGGCCCACCTGGAAATGGACGTCCATTTAACATTTATTCTCGAACAGACAATACCATACAAGCTCTTGAAACCTTTGCTCGATTTTCAGTATTTTTTTGAGTGCTGTGTTTCAAATGGAGATTTTATTCCTACTGTCATATGTTTTGCAGTCTCAGTCATGGTAATCGGGCCTATATTACTTTTCCATACTAATTTCGTGTTCCTTCTCCCCATGTATTAGTGAACATTGTAACCTTTTTCACTAAGGCCAGCAACTGGTTGTATGCTATCAACCTACTGATATGCCCCGGCAAAGATAAATGAAGCCGATTGGGTGGCATGCTTCCAGAAATAAAGAGAAATATATCAGTTTTATGAAGTCTTCAATAAATGAAAGTTAGTTGTGAAGGCAATAATTTCCAAAAAAAGTTATGAAATACAGAAAGAAAATATAAAAAAAAAATGTCTGGTATAACAGTTACAGCCAAGCGGAAGAAGACGAGGTATGCAGATATGATACTAGAATAACTCTGGATGTTAAAATACGAGGAAGAAAGAAATAGTAAGATAAAGAAATTTCAATGGTTGTCAACAGAAAAGTTAGGACGAAGCAGACGAATGATGGAGTTTCACAAAAATAAGTTTAAGAGACGGAACGAGGAAAATATGTAAGTAGAAACATAGGACGCAATTATATCTGCTAGGCAACGGATAAAACCTAATTCTTCAATTCGCTAATAACCCGGTTAAACCCATTGCTACTTTCATTCCAAAACACACACAAAAAAAGAGAGAAGAAATAGATACATTAAACTGAAAATGAATATTTAAAAATCCATGACAGCACACAATACCCATTCGATTTCAAATTCCATGAAGAGCGTAAATCCACTCCGCGACTCATAAAACCAACAAATGGGCAATAGGAAATTTGCCATCAAAGGACACCAGTTAATAGAATCAAGCACTGAATATTTATATTGAAAAATCCGGCGACATGGAAATAGAACCATCGTGTTCGATGACAAATCACAGGAGTACAGGTGCATGTTGTGAATCAATTGACCTGTTCTTTTTGGCCGTTTATTTTATATGAAGATGACCGAGGTCAAATTTTCATTTCGTGTTCTGTGTAACTTTATTACTTGTAGCGTGGAGTCCATATTCAACGTGCAGTTATTAGATGATATTGTTATGCAAGTTTAGTAAATATCTCAGTGTATCAACTACACACATACTAAGATTAGAGACAAATGTCAAATAACATTTAGTGAACATAAATATATGACTTGCCTATATCCAATTATAAAACTTATATTTACATCAGGAGTGACTTAGCAAACAAGTCATAATGTTAATCACAATTCATTACGTATCCGAAACACTAAGATGAACAGAGACCGCTTAGGATAAGCGTACCGCTGACCGATTTCAAAATAATAATAATAATAATAATAATAATAATAATAATAATAATAATAATAATAATAATAATAATAATACTAATTTTAGCCTTTCACAGGAATATTTGCCAGTCTCTGGTTTTCAGAAAATTCTTGCAAAATTATCGTTATCAATTCAGGTTATCAAACAAAGCCACTGCAATAAAAAAAATGGGAAAAACGGAAAGAAAAACCACTACAATATAAAATAAGACAGTGGAAAAGAAAAGCCACTAAAGTATAAGGAAGACAAAGGCAAAGCAAAGCCACTACAATATAATAGAAGAAAACAAGAAAGGGAAAACCACTACAATATAAAAAAGCCAGTAGGAAAGAAAAACCACTACTATATAAAAAACCAAGAGGAAATAAGCAAATAGCAAATGACAGACAAGCACTATAATTTCTGTAGTAGGTGAAACACACAGCTACCTTCCCTCCACGCAAAGATGACTCATCCCGGGAACTGACGCCAGATAAATACCACGATGATTTGCAATACAATGTTTTATGCGAAGCTAACCTTTGATCGTTTTGGTGGGGAAGGGATTCCCTTCCGTGATATCGACCGTCTTGTCACGAGGGTCCTTACCTTTCATGAGGTCGGTTAGGGTGTGTAACAGGTAGTGGAAAAGACCCTTCTAATTATTGATCTTTTTTTTTTTTAAGGTGAGTCACAGGATTGCCGTCTAGGGGATTATTAGGTATTGATACGATGCAAAAACATGGATTTCAGTATATTATTATTTTCTTCCGCTAGAGTATATCAGCGCCTTTTGAGTTCCTCCTAGTCGTGTTAATAGTATATTTTTAAAGTAATTTCTCTCTCTCTCTCTCTCTCTCTCTCTCTCTCTCTCTCTCTCTCTCTCTCTCTCTCTCCTTCTTTCCCCTCCCTTCTTTCTCTGTCTGTCTGTGTTTCTGTCTGATTCTCTCTCTCTCTCTCTCTCTCTCTCTCTCTCTCTCCCCGTTTCTTTCTCTGTCTCTCTCTCTCTCTCTCTCTCTCTCTCTCTCTCTCTCTCTCTCTCTCTCTCCCCCGTTTCTTTCTCTGTCTGTATGTCTGTGTTTCTGCCTGCCTCTCTCTCTCTCTCTCTCTCTCTCTCTCCCCGTTTCTTTCTCTGTCTCTCTCTGTCTGTCTGTCTGTCTCTCTCTCTCTCTCTCTCTCTCTCTCTCTCTCTGTCTCCCCGTTTCTTTCTCTCTCTCTCTCTCTCTCTCTCTCTCTCTCTCTCTCTCTCTCTCTCTCTCTCTCTCTCTCTCTGTCTCCCCGTTTCTCTCTCTCTCTCTCTCTCTCCCCGTTTCCTTCTCTCTCTCTCTCTCTCTCTCTCTCTCTCTCTCTCTCTCAGCCAATGGCCTGACGACTTTAAAAAAAAATAGTCTGCACGTGGAGAAGTTTGACTATATTAAAGCAAATGGGGACAAAATACGGAAATGGTTGTCCAAACAAAGACGAATATGATCTCATCAAAACCCCCATTATAGCAATGGAGACGATATCTGCATCATTGACCAAGACACAAATACCATTCAGAACCTTTAGAAGGGAGAAGTGCATAGGAAACGCAAATAAAAGTCAAGAAAAGACGATTGCAGTGATGGGAATGCAGAGGTGATAGAGTAGCGAAGACTTTTCTTTTTATTTTAATCATCGTGGAGAAGGGATGGTTTTAATATCATGGTGGATATTAGAGATGGGGAAGAAGGGAAATGTTTTGTTTTTATAATCTTTCCATTTATTGCACTGGACAAGGAAATCATTGGGATGGTCAGTTTTGCATAATAACATGAAGTATGAATTGCGAAGAATAAATATAGTTCTGTGATAATGAAGAAGAATGAACAAGTGAATTAATACTCTTTGCTTTGAATGTATAAATGTATACAAAATGGGATAGGAACGTACTGCTAATCGCCAATTACTGAACACGGGTGTTTATACTGATGTAGCCCACTTTATAACATTAAGAAATATAATGACACACGTGTATGAGGACTTACAATTAAATGAAATTACGGTGACATTACCGATTGACTGTCTTGGTTGGGTTCATTATGAATAGCAATATCAAGATTAGATTATGCTATGATTACATGTATAATTGAAAGACGCTATTACAAACTCAAATTGCAGACTCATTATCCAATAATGTCAGGCGGAACTCAGTTTCATAACAACGGCAATTGCAAAACTAAGAGTTTGAAACAGTTCGGATCTTAAACAATTCTCACCGTCATGAATAGGTTATGATTCCTGTGACTCTACCAGGGATAAGTTATGATTCCTGCGACTCTACAGGAACAGGTCATGATTCCTGTGACTCTACCAGGAACAGGTTATGATTCCTGTGACTCTACCAGGAATAGGTTATGATTCCTATGGATCTACCAGGAATAGGTTATGATTCCTGTGACTCTACCAGGAATAGGTTCTGATTCCTATGACTCTACCAGGAAAGGTCATGATTCCTGTGACTCCACTAGGCATAGGTTATGATTCCTATGACTCTACCAGGAACAGGTTATGATTCCTATGACTCCACCAGGAATAAGTTATGATTCCTGTGACTCTACCAGGAATGGGTTATGTATGACTCTACCATGAACAGGTTGTGATTCCTATGACTACCAGGAATAGGTTATGATTCCTATAACTCTACCAGGAACAGGTTATGATTCCCATACTCCACCAGGAATAGGTTATGATTCCTATGACTCTGCAGGAACAGGTTGTGATTTCTGTGATTCTACCAGGAATAGGTTTTGATTCCTATGACTCTTCCAGGAATAGGTTATGATTCCTATGACTCTATTAGGAATAGGTTATGATTCCTATAACTAACCAGGAACAGGTTATGATTCCTTTGACTACCAGGAACAGGTTATGATTCCTATGACTTTACCAGGAATAGCTTATGATTCCTATGACTCTACCATTAATAGGTTGTGATTCCTATGACTCAACCAGGAAATCGGACGCGAATTGCTCGAACTTGGTGGAAAATCAGTCTGCTATTAACAAAGCCCCTTCTAGGCATTGAGGGCGCTTTCATCCGCGACGCAAGGGATAGTTACGTGAAATGGAACTCTGATGATTTGTGATTTATGATGCGTGTATTTCCAGTTGCTCACTGAGATTGAGTAATTCCTCCTCAAACTGGATGCAATTCGATAATGCTTTGGCTGAAAGTGAAATAAGTTGTCTTATAGTGTTCATGAATACTAGATGTATTTTCATGCGTTATTATCGTGCACTAAACGGGAAAAATAAAGTAAATGTTTCCATCTGCTCTATTCGGCTTAACATTGAGGAGTTTATAAATATATATATATATATATATATATATATATATATATATATATATATATATATATATATATATATATATATATATATATATATATATATATATATATATATATACGCGCTTAAAAAATCACAGTAGATGCACGTGACTTTCAGTGCATAAGCGAATCCCACAGGAAAATGACAGCCAGAAGTTCAGTATCAAGCGCTTTCACGTTCATTAACGCATGCGTTAAACACACACACACACACACACACACACACACACATATATATATATATATATATATATATATATATATATATATATATATATATATTATATATATATGTGTGTGTGTGTATGTATGTATGTATTACATACTCTCCAATAGTGTCACAAATACACCGTGATGTGTATTCATTCTACTTCGAGAATAACATCAGACTGACTGCAACAATAAAGAAAAAATGAAATAAAAAAAAAATAAAACTCCACATTACAGATAACGTATATTCTTACCTGACAGGTAAATATCATTCATTTGAGCAAAACAGCTCTTGGATTACTATTGATTTTACGCATGCATGGTATTACCAGCTTGTGACTCAACGCACAAGGGTAATAATTGATTTCTCTGGGGCTTTCTGTCGTGTCTTTGGGGAAGGGGAATGGGCTGTAGTAAATCGTATCCATTTTTATTCAATGAATATTTTTTATGAATTGAAGAGATGAGTCACCGTGGCAATGTCAAGAGTCTCCGGTGAAATGTCCCAGTGTAACGGATGAGTGGATGATGGATTTGCTAGATGTAACGGATGGCCGGATGGCGGAATTATCCGGCCGGAATTATTCAGTGTAACGGATGAGCGGATGACGGATTTACGCAGTTGAATGGATGAGCGGATGACGGATTTACGCAGTTGAATGGATGGGCGGATGGCGGATTTACGCAATTGAATGGATGAGCGGATGACGGATTTACGCAGTTGAATGGATGAGCTAATGAAGGATTTACGCAGTTGAATGGATGAGCGGATGACGGATTTACGCACCTGAATGAATGAGCGGATGACGGATTTACGCAGTTGAACGGATAAGCGAATGACGGATTTACGCAGTTGAATGGATGAGCGAATAACGGATTTACGCGGTGTAATAGATAAGGGGATGACGTAATTATGCAATATAACGGATGACCGGATGAGGGATTCCTTGATGGTAAGAAATACCCACTGAATTACATTTACCTCACTGAAATGTCTAAATGAATGTATTACTTTTATAGTGTAACGGATGAGCGGTTGACTGACTTTCGCAGAGTAACGGATGAACAGACGACGGATTTACCAACGGTAAGAAATCCTTATTGAATAACATGCGCTTCATTGAACTCTATAAATTAACGCATTTACTTTACAGATAATATTCTGCAGAATACCTATCAGTGCCTAGATTATATTCTCAAATCTAGTTTATTGATATATTCTATATAAGAAAAGTAATAAAATGAAGTCTGTCTATTGGTCGGTATAGAAAGTAACTGTGTGTGTGTGTGTGTGAGAGAGAGAGAGAGAGAGAGAGAGAGAGAGAGAGAGAGAGAGAGAGAGAGAGAGAGAGAGAGAGAAAGCATGCGTCATACAGATACGGTTTCACATCTGTAATTAATACAGTAAATAATTTAAAGCTCCACGATATCTTTAGAAACTTAGTGAAATTAATCTGGTTTTGAGATATTAAGTTACAAGAGAATTCCGTAAAAAATAGTATAGTTTTCCATATTACTGAAAAATCATTTCTCTAAAATGCGTAGTGCTGTTGTATGGACTGTGTGTGTGTGTGTGTGTGTGTGTGTGTGTGTGTGTGTGTGAGCGAGAGAGAGAGAGAGCGACAGAGAGAGAGAGAGAGAGAGAGTCTTAATGCTACAAAAGAAATAATCTCCCTTGGGGGAGCGAGGCTTTTAGAAGATCAGCTTCAAAGTTTGCAGGAAATGGAGAGATTTCAGACGTATTCAATATCACTGGGAATACGCAAGTTAGCGTTGCAGCTCCATACCGTGCGACGCTCTGTATTCAAATATACATGCGTATGCATGAGCGTAACTTCTGTCGCCGGAAGCAAATCGCGGCATAAAATATAAACGGAGCTAAAATCCACGAGGAAGGACGAGCAACGGGGTGTGTGGTCTTCATCATCTTCAGCTCTCCATCCTTATTCAAGCGACCTAAGAAATATGGCATAGCGAAATAGAATAAATGATGGAAGTACAAAGACAACTAAAATATATCTGTTAGGCGAGGCAGGTACGATCAGAGAAGGATTAAATATCGGAATAGGGAATAAAATACCCGAGAAATATGGAAAGGGGGTGGCAAAGATTCATGAAAATCCAGCAGGAATTACAAGGGACAAAAGGATAGCCATTAAGGGGTAAAATAAGTCTTGTGACATTGGCACGAACTTTTTTTTTATGTAGTCTACGAATGAATTTGTTCTAAATATTGATGAGTTCAGTAACGAATCATGCAACTTATTTATAGGAAAAAATTATTTTCATTTAATAGCCAGTATAAGCAAATGAACAAGAACAAGTAGTTGCACATCGAGGTACCTTCTATAGAACATATAAATTCTTTCATTCAAATCTGAATATTATTTCAAAGCAATTCATTTGTGACACTGGCACAAAGGAACTTTTTTTGGTGTAGTCTACGGATTTTATCTAAATATTTTGCCGAGTTCGATGACGAATCATATGACTTATATGTATGTGAAAAATTAGTTTACTTTTTCAATAATTGTCGGTAAAAGGAAATGTACTAGAACAAGTCTCATTATGAGCCAGGTTTAATATAATACATAAAATTATCTCGTTTTTATTTCTATATTAATAGTATTCAAAGCAATGAATTTCATAAAAACGTCACTGAATTTAACAAACAAGGCAGACTATAACTCAAACTTTTACATTTACGACTTAAGTAAATAGAATCAATGGTAATGCTTCAAGTAAGGAAGGAACTGGTGAAACTTAATGTGCTCCATTGTGTTCAGTAATTAACATCGGTAACTAACGTCACTAACATCACAGTAATTAACATAACTGGATCATAGTGGTAAGGTTTATGTACCCCTACATAAACCTTAAAGAATCTGAATTGATTTTAATCCCGATTTCTGGACATTGCAATTTCCTGCAGTGTTAAATTTTGCTTCTCAAAAATACGCATGCGGATGAAAATCCCGATGAAGTATGTCATTCACCTCGGGGATAGGATCTGGTATGGATTGAAACATTAGACTGTGTGATATTACGATTTCCGCTTGAGTGTTTACATAGCCGAGGGTCATCGAATGACGGAACTCTTTCAATCGAACTTAACATGTTGCTTCGGGTCTTGTGAAAATCAGTCTAAAGCACTTCTTATTTTCATCAAATGATTTCACGCCATTCGGTATTATTTCATAACTGGACTTGGAATATTATTTTGCTATTTATTTCTATAATCTTCTCTGATTTGTTTTTTGAATGTGACAACCTCTCTCTCTCTCTCTCTCTCTCTCTCTCTCTCTCTCTCTCTCTCTCTCTAGTTTTCCTGGTACGGTCACGTTCAGGGAATGGAGAAGAGTGCCGGATTCAGGAGTTTAGAACTTGAATAGGAGGGGGAAGACTGAAAGGGCTTGATAGATAGATTAAAAAAACTGCTAGGTAAGAATGAGGTGAATTGAGCATTGTGTGTATGTGTGTGTGTGCGTGTGTGTTTGCCACGGAACTAGAAAGTCTTCTGGGTAGTCGTTGGAAAAGGAAAGAGACGTAGAGATTTTCTGTACATAGAGTTCATCACCTATTCAGCAATTTACGTATGAATTGAACCCGGCCTTTTTTGTTCTCTAGGGCCAAAATAAAACCTTTATTTGCTAAACCAATTGAATCTGATATTTCCTCTCTAAACTAAAAGCAGAATATGATAACCGTCTTTCGAGGGTTTCTTCCTAACACGTTATAGAAAGGAAAATACAAATATAGAAGAGTGGAAATAGATTTTTTTTTTTTGGCATCATCTCATATTATATATTTACTATTATAAAAAAGTTTACAAGAGTAAACAAGTAAACAATTTTCACATCTTTTAAATATTCGTGGTCGTAAATTATGTGCAAACTAAATAAATTACCAGCTCATTAGCATAATTAAATACCATAACACAGATGGGCTAATATTAAAAGCATGTTACGTACAACCCAACAACGAAATAATAATTTACTTTGACAAGCAGAATCCTATTATAAAGAGCGAGGTTAAGAATCTATATTATTCGTGGGGAATATGATCATTTATTCACGAAACGCAGTAGGGCACTTAAATGGCTTTTTCTGATGCCATGTTGGTACTTTGTCATTTCCTTTAGTTGAACTCATCTGTTTGAGGCTATTAAATATTGTAACTCATTTCCCTTATGTGGAAAGGAAATGTGACAAAAATACGATATAATTTAGATTCCCTAACATAAATAGCACTAATAGATACAGACAGTTGTGGAGAGAGAGAGAGAGAGAGAGAGAGAGAGAGAGAGAGAGAGAGAGAGAGAGAGAGAGAGAGAGAGAACTCATTTCCTGAATGTAAAAGAAAAGTTAAGTATATCTTAGTTTAACAGCTCTCCTAGGGTTGAATAGCATCAATGAACGCAGACAGTAACTAAAATAGTTATATTGATGGAGAGAGAGAGAGAGAGAGAGAGAGAGAGAGAGTCGTACGGTGTGAGAGGCAGGGATTTATTCAGTAATCCTCAGAGCTCCCGAGAGGCCTACCTCTTCTTAGTCCATTGACTCCGCCGGGGTCAGGTACCCAAGTTTCTTGCTTTTGAATGTCGCACTTTATATATACATACATACATATATGTATATATATATATATATATATATATATATATATATATATATATATATATATGTGTGTATATATATATATATATATATATATATATATATATATATATATATATATATATATTATATTATATAGACATATATATGTATGTATATATATATATATATATATATATATATATATATATATATATATATATATATATATATATATATATATATATATATATATATATATATTTATATGAACTGTGGCATTCAAAAGCGAGGAACTTGGGTACCTGACCCCGTCGGAGTCAATGGACTAGGAAGAGGTAGGCCTCTCGGGAGCCTTGAGGATTACTGAATAAATCCCTGCCTCTCACACCGCACACTCTCTCTCTCTCTCTCTCTCTCTCTCTCTCCATCAATATAAGTGTTTTAGTTACTGTCTGCATTCATTGATGCTCTATATGTCAGGGAATCTAAACTATATAATTAATACTTTGTTACACATCTCATTTACACTCAGGAAATGAATTCTCTCTCTCTCTCTCTCTCTCTTCATAATTGTATGCATTTATTAATACTATTTATGTTAGGAAATCTAAATTATATCGTATTTTTGTCACATTTCCTTTCCACATAAGGGAAATGATGAGCTATAATATTTACTGACCTCATAACAGATGAGTTCAACTAAGGGAAATGACAAAGTACCAACAAGGCCTCAGAAAATGCCACTTAATTGCTCTACAGCGTTTCGTGAATCAATGACCAAATTCCCCCTGAATAATATAGATTCTTCAACTCGCTCTTTATAATAGGAGTGTGCTTGTCAAAGTAAATTATTATTTCCTTGGTGGGCTGTACGTAACATGCTTTTAGTCTTAGCACATTTTTATTGAGGTATTTAATTATGCTGATGAGCTGGTAAGTTACTTGGTTTGCACGTAATTTACGACCGCGGATATTTAAACGATATGCAGATTATTTAGCTGTTTACTCTTGTAAATTTTTTTATAATATTAAAAATATAATATGAGATGGTAATAAAAAAAGTATATTTATCAGTTTCTTTACTGCAATTGTTTTGAGTTGTTCTAAATATCAGCACCACTGGTTTTGTTTAACTTTTTTATATATATATATATATATATATATATATATATATATATATATATATATATATATATATATATATATATATGGAGAGAGAGAGAGAGAATTTGAAAACATTCTATTGTAAGTAACATAAAGAGGAGTAAAGAATTCACTACACTTTGGTAATCACTAAAATTACTGAAACTTCTTTGCCATGCCAAGAAAGAGAAGGTACCTCGTGGGGTAAAATATCAGTTTTTTAGTTTTCTGCAAAAGAAAGCTGTTGTGCCGGCTTTGTCTGTCCGCCCGCACTTTTTCTGTCCGCCCTCGGGTCTTAAAAGCTACTGAGGCTAGAGGGCTCCAAATTGGTATGTTGATCATCCGCCCTCCAATCATCAAACATACCAAATTTCAGCCCTCTAGCCTCAGTAGTTTTTATTTTATTTATGAGTAAAGTTAGCCATAATCGTGCTTCTGGCAACGATATAAGATAGGCCATCACTACGCAGTGGTTCACGTTTCATGAGCATTATACCGAGACCACCGAATGATAGGTCTGTCTTTGGTGGTCTTATAACCTCATAATGATTCACCCATAACCAAATGCTTTCAGCAGCCAACCCACTTACCACCCAACTGACGCAACAAATGAATCTACGTAACTCCAGGACTTATTGACAAGATTTCCTAATGGTATGGATTTATCGAACTCGCCAGCGATGTCGGAATTTGATATTGTGCGCATTCCCCCAGGAGGTTTTCTCAATGACTTTGGAACTCGATCAGGGAATCTGCATTCCAGAACAGGATTTAATCCAGTTTGCGAAGAGGACGTAAACGGATTTAAGGGGCGATTCCACCCAGTCTAGACGGTAAGTGATTACGGTAACCTTGGGTAATTGTTGATGACGAACCGAAATAGGATAAGTATTATTGTCATGTTCTGGTAATAGGACGAAAGAACTCAGCATCTCATTGTTTCACTTTTCCTTCGTGGCTGTAACTTTGTTCGTATATCCACCACCTCTTAACCTTTTTTAGTGCTTTGAAATCAAATATATATACAGATATATGTGTGTGTGTGTAAATGTGTGTGTGAGTGTGTATA
>NC_089780.1:19680165-19732665 GCF_040412425.1 Macrobrachium rosenbergii
TTTCGATTCTAAGCGCAGTCCCTGAATTCAACATGGATATTTACAGCGTCCGATTATGAACAAAACCTGCAAAAACTTCCTCTCTGACAATTGGAAGACCACCACTCTAGCGACACCATACTCATAAATTATGGAATAAACTGAAAAACATAAAAAAAATGTCAAATACATTCCAGCAAGCTAGAAAAAACACGAACAAAATGAAACAGTTAGAAAAATGTTCCATATCCGTGAGTTCGAAGCCTTAATTTCCCAGCCTGACTAATGTTCTGGCATAATCTCACACATCAGTTTCTGGTATTCGTTGGCTTTTGCTCTGGGCTACTCTGGCGCTGTGCCACAGAATTCTAAGGCTTACATGTCAGCTTCTGTACTAGAGAGGTCGTATTATTATTTTCATTTCCAGCGGAGAGTAGGATTAAAATTTATACTTCCATGGCAGATACTGGCGTAGGATGTGGGAAAATATAACTGATGATGGTGAGCAATACTTACACATATGACCAGTTTTTTTCAGTTTTCGAAAAGAAAACTATTGTGCCGGCTTTGTCTGTCAGTCCGCACTTTTTTCTGTCCGCACTTTTTCCGGCCGCATTTTTTTCTGTCCGCCCTCAGATCTTAAAGACTACTGAGGCTAGAGGGCTGCAAATTGGTATGTTGATCATCCACCCTCCAATCATCAAACATACCAAATTGCAGCCCTCTAGCCTCAGTAGTTTTTATTTTATATAAGGTTAAAGTTAGCCATAATAGCTCTTCTGGCAACAACACAGACCACGGCCGCCTGAGAGTTTTATGGGCCGCGGCTCATACAGCATTATACCGAGACCACCGAGAGATCTATTTTCGGTGGCCTTGATTATATGCTGTACAGAAAATTCGATTGCGCCGAAGAAACTTCGGCGCAATTTTTACTTGAATAAGCGTTTTACATATAAGTTCTGATTAATTCTTCCTATCTAGGTAACTAATACTACCTGAAAACAATTGCCATCAAGATTCAGGCTATTTTTTTTATGTAAAACAGCCTGACTCTTTTCAGGCTATTTTTTTTTATGTAAAACAGCCTGACTCTTGATCGTTTTCTGTTCACAATAATTATGAATATATGACTATTTTCACTTAGTGACAAGCAACAAAAATGTTTTTTTTTAAATATTGCAAAATGAATCATTTCAGTGCTGTTATGATGACGATGAGGATTAATAAAAGTCTGAAAAATGCACGCTGGAAACGAAACACATCGCGGTATTTTAAGAGTTAAAAAGCATTTTGGAATCATGGTGAACGTGTTTAGCTTTATCATTTTTCTCTCGTAAGTGCAGCTGTAAAAACACGACGATGACGAACAACAATTATGACAAAACGCGAAATGATATTTCATGGTCATTTTCGTAATATGTAGACGGAAGGTAAAGACTTCAAAGACAACATTTTCCCAACACCGACAATGGAGATCGTTTGTGTTTGCCTGTTTACCCATAATCGAATATTATCGATTGCCCCTTTAGCACGGCTTTCATGCAACTGAGAATATAACACAAGTCAGGCGTTCAGCATTAGAAGGGCCTTGTAAATCGATAGTGACAACCCTAGTTTGCTTTCAAATTCAAAGACGTTCTCTGATACACTTCCATATTGTTTGCGAGATATGTGTTACAGGCTGGACTTTAAATTTAGATCTGGCTGTCATTCAAAGTGGGTGGATAGAAAGAATCGTAATTTTCAGCTTTATTGATTTTTTTTATGGAATATGATCCAGTTTATCCGGAAAACCATTTATATATCTGGAATGATCATTCCAGAGGAGAATACATTAGTGTCATTGGACTGACGAAAAGCAACTGACTGATAATGTTTGTATCTATGAGGTTTCGAGACTGTTGTTTCCAAAACAAATTCTAAACTGACAACTGACACATGACCAAACAATATTTATACTTATATTTTTGCTGGTTTAGAAAACACGACACAACTCCCGATAGACCAAGAATTCCACATATATAGTTAATGTTCAATCAACTGAAATATGTCATACTTTCCAGTGAATAATACTTTTATACAGCCAGATCGTTTTCATAGAAAATTAGTACTTTTCATTTTGAAAACAAATAAATATTTTCAGCATAATATTTTCCAGTTTTTTTTTTTTTTTACACAACTTTTCTCCAAAACATCAACAACCGCAGGAACACGAATTGCATCTTTTCACCGTACTTTCCATATTACCATTTGAATGACGAATCAGCTTTTTTTTTTTGCAAGACGTGGTCATAAATTCGCCATGTTTTTCCTCCCTCGGATGTTTATTATGCTGCAAAGTGCGAGAGAGAATTTATATTTTTCATTTTTCGTCGCGAAGAATAGAGACATTCGCATCATGCATTTCGTGTTTTATGTGGCAAGGGAAGGTTATGTGTGTATGTTTTATAGAACCAGACACACACGCACTCACACACATGCATACACAAACACACAAACACAATATATATATATATATATATATATATATATATATATATATATATATATATATATATATATATATATATATATATATATATATATATATAGGACAAAATATTACCTAACTTTTTAGGCTGGTCTCATCGACAGCATGGCAATTTCTTATTCCTATATCATATAAGTAGAATTTACTGAAATAAGTGAATACAAGTAGTTTTTATAGCTCTTGATTGTATGTTAATCTTATCCTTGTGATGCTTAATACCCACTTCATTTCCTTACCTATTTATCACTTTTTATTTTTGTATATTATTACTGTCAGTCTTGTTAATCCCGTATGTAACGATGCCCACAGAGTCCCAGAGATAAGGCAAGAGACGACGAGAGGTTACCATGGCAACCCTCTTTATCATCCCCGTCAAGGGAATTGAAAAGTTCTGCTTTCACTAATGGTTGTACTCCCCACGAGGGATGCTTATTGGAGACAATACCTTTTTGTTGACTAAATGAGAACAATTTCAAGTACCTCAGCAGAAATGAAATGAAAGGTTTGTGGACACGGTAATCCTTGAAAGGTACATTAGTGTGTTTAAAATGACGGTATTAACGCACATAATTTTTACATATACAGTAAGACCCCAGCAGGCAATAAGTCAAAGATGAATATCTCTTAATTTAAATACTTCTCTTCCAAGGAGATGTCCAGATATGATACATTCCCGTGGAAGACAAGAGATAAATTAGAACTTTTTTTTTTTTGGAAAAAAAATCAGGATGTGAACACTGCATCTATTGAAGTCTTCTTAAATAATGTTAATAATTCCTTAAAACGTTTAGTGGACGTCTACATAGGATATATCTCAGTATAAGAATAGAGGAAAGTAAGAAAAATAAAAAAAAAAACAATTCAGAATGCAAACGCTATATCTGCTGAAGTCTCCTACAATAATAATAATAATAATAATAATAATAATAATAATAATAATAATAATAATAATAATAATAATAATAATAATAATAATAATAATAATAATAATTCCTTACAACTTTGAATAATGGAAAGCAATTTTTGACTGCAATAGACAATAACACAGGGACAATGGAGAATAATTATCGTTCTAACGATGGAAAACTGGTAGTCTTTCAATGGAAGGTCCTACATTTCATCCGAGTACCACAAGATTTCCGAAGAGCTCTTTAGGAAGGCTTTGAAAAGAACTCTTGAAAGGGTAAAATGGAGAACAAGAGCTCTACATTTAGAGAGCAGAGCTTTCAAAGTATTTAATGGACTATCCATTTATAGCGAGCTTTCAAGCTCTCTCTCTCTCTCTCTCTCTCTCTCTCTCTCTCTCTCTCTCTCTCTCTCTCTCTCTCTCTTCATACATTTTATAATATCCAATTATGACTATGAATGAATTATAGAACTATTCCCTTCAGGGAAGTGAAATATCATAAAACATGGAGTACCTTAGAGTTTCTCTCTCTCTCTCTCTCTCTCTCTCTCTCTCTCTCTCTCTCTCTCTCTCTCTCTCTCTCTCTCTCTTACATAGCTTATAAAACTTTAATTTCAATTCAGGCTCTTAACTTCATACATTTTATAATATCCAATTATAACTACGGATGAATTATAGCACTGTTCCCTGCAGGCAACTGAAATCACAACAGACGTAAGAGTCTCTCTCTCTCTCTCTCTCTCTCTCTCTCTCTCTCTCTCTGACAAGATACAAACGTACATAGAAAGGTCACAAAGTCAAAATTGCTTTATTGTACAAAGATGGCTGAGCTATCCCTCACTTTTCTTTGTAAACGTTGCAGTGTTATAAGGTGTCATTGTTTAAGTGCAGGACTTTGTATGAATTACATACTTTTGCTATAAGGATCAGTGAAAGGCAGTAATCACACCTCTTACTTCTACATGTCTTGAATCATGTGGTAAAATAGAATTGCATTTTGCTATGCTATTTGTTTCCGGAACCTTATTCCGGGAGCATAATACCCCTCGGCGCATGCCATCTAAAAGTTTGACGTGTAGAATCATAAAGCTTCTCATTTTCGTTTCGTTCCCTCACTACCAGTATTTTTTGACAGGTATATTACGTAAAACCTTTTAAAACATAAGATGCATTATTTTTTTTTCTTAAGGAAATAACTGAAATATGTGATGTAAGTATTGGTGAACACATCAACTTATTTTCGAGAACCACTTATCATTGCAATACCCTGTGTGTTTATTTTTGTTTTGTTTTAGCTGATAGGTAAGATGGGTGAAAGAAAAATGAGGGCAGTTAGCCAGATCTATATGTATAGATAATTAAAACGAAAGGTGCTAAAGCTATCGCATTTTTCCTTCTGAATTTTCTTAGTGAAGAAACTATATAATCTACCAAGCATCATATAACAACTTTATTTGTATAAAAAGCATTTTTCATCTTTTTTTATTAACTTTATAACTATCGTCACTGCCAAAGTGCCTCCTAACCAATAGTTAACTACGGAGGAAATTTGCTGACTTGTTTCGTCAAGCTGTGTGAGCGAGTTTATATGAATAAATAATGGACTAAACATGAGAAAATTTAATGAAAAATACATTATATAATAAGGTGTTCTGTTATTCGATCATATTGACACCTGTACACTTTCATTCAAGTTAATGTAACTGAGAGGATAGAACGACATATGAACGAAAACTGGGCGAATGATTTATGGTCGTATACTTCCGAGGTCGATCAAAAATCCGGTGACTTCTGGTTAGAAGAACAGAGTTGCCGGCTGAACCTGAGAAGCTGGTTGGATGTGGTTCTCAGGGAACCAATAGATGTCACTAGTAGTGCGGCTTTACAACTTAATGATTCCGTTTTGACAACAGAGAGGAAGTATTGGATATGAACACTAGATTGGCCCTACGTTATACAATAGCTTTTGAACAGACGTATGGTGTAATTTACGCATTATAAGCAAATTAAAGTAATTTATCTTTAAAATGAAAAGTACCTCGTTCATGCTGACCGCATTTTTGGTCTTTCGTGATAATGGTCTTTACAATACAGCACACATAAATTTCATATTACGAGAGCACATTTTGTTTCATTTGTTACCGTTAAATGGAGCATCCATTCCATATTAAAATGTGCACGAGAAATGGATTCATACGGAAGTAACTACTTGAAATGTGACATGATACTGTTGATGCTGGGACTTAATAAGTTTTCATAATTGCGTTTAATCGTGAACCTTACGCGTGTATTGCTACTGAAGTACATAAAATAAGAAATATTATAATAAAGTCTGTGCATATATGATGCTGACGATGAATATATGTATACGAAGTGAGGATTAATGAAAACATCTGACTGCTGCAATTGCATTTGTCACACCGGAATCTCCACCAAAGACAGAGAAATAGAGTACACAGTTGGCATTTATTGAAGCATATGAATTACACGTAAGGAATTATTTATAATTCGAAGAAATTTACCGTAAAAGTAAGATTTGAATAACACATTTCTTCTTTATCCTCCGAAATCTGTTTTTAGGTATGGATATAGTTTTCCTTACCCCTTTGCCATCTACCTTTAAAGCAATTTTGTTGCATTAAATGGCCTCTTGATATGAACTTGGTTATCATCTCTGATACCGTGTTCCCTTCTTTTACTGTCCGCGGTATGAACTCAGTTTCTCATTCCTTGACTTAGTCATTTCCAGAGTAAACGTCTTAGCTCAACCTTAGGTTTCGTCTCTTCTTCAAGGTTAAGACAGCTATACGTGTTTTGCCTAGTTAATTTAATATGACACTAAACGATGTTCTTGTACAACTCCATGCATATCAGATACCTTCACTATCTATCGTAATGGACGGAAGGTCCTTATTAACAAAATTCGCCCAGTTCGCAGCTGATATAAAGTCTATTATTCCTTCGATGGAGGGTTGAGAGATGTAATGAGTCACTGATGACTCATCCACAAATTCACCTCCAGCAAGAGATTATGCATTACAGAAAATGCCTCTTTCCTGATTTATCGTATGACAGATCACCAGCGGCTCCAGAAAAATTTCATGGGGGTGGGACACTAATTTTCATATTACACACACACACACACACACACACACACACACACACACACACACACACACACACACATATATATATATATATATATATATATATATATATATATATATATATATATATATATATATATATATATATAAACATATGTTACAGTCAACACGCGTAATCAGTCATTACGCGTAATGACTGAAATTTCAGTCATCACGCGTAATGCACTTAGGGGACATTTGATCCCCCAGGAGCTAGTACTAAACACGGCGAAACAGTGAGTCACCTACACTGTTTCGCCGGGTTTAGTACTAGTCCCTGGGGGTCAAATGTATTTCGCCGCGTTTAGTACTAGCTCCTGGGGGATCAAATGTCCCTAAGTGCATTACGCGTGATGACTGAAATTTCAGTCATTACGCGTAATGACTGATTACGTGTGTTGACACACATATATATATATATATATATATATATATATATATATATATATATATATATATATACATATACTGCATTATCTTTAACAGATTTTTTATTTTTCCCATTTTTATATTTTTTATGTTATTAGTATCTAAATCTTCAACATTATTATTTTACCATTATTTTTCATGGGGGGTGGGGGGCACGTGCCCAGGTGCCACCCACCCTGGATCCACTAGTGACTGAGATGAATATCTGACACTGGCCAGTGAAACGTATAGCAACATGAGCATTGGACCCAAAACAACGTCCCGAGTCCATTCCTAAATTTGTCTGAGCACAGTAAAGTCCACGATTCCAGATTTTCATTCCGGCGACACGTAACATTCAAGAACCTGAGTAAACGCATGGCCTAGTGAGAAATTCATTAGGTGCCGCTATAATTAGCAACCGGCTACCTGAGACTGCTAATGAAATTCAAATACGGAGTTGATTCATGTAAGAGGTCATCTTGTTCGGATCAATGACGCTTCGTGTAACGCGATTGCTTGTCACGGTATGTCGTTCGTGAATTGATGATGCAGATGTTAAATGGATGTCCTTTTCTCGTGAGGGTGATTTGGTTTTTGAAAAATAATAATAATAATAATAATAATAATATAATAATAATAATAATAATAATAATAATAATAATAATAATAATAATAATAATAGATTTTATTTCAGCTCAAGGCCATATACATGAACTATACAAAGTAGAGACAATCACATACACAATCTAGGTACATGAGATAACACGATAAAAAATGATAAATCGGCAATATTCACACAGTTGCTGAAGAAGTATAAAAAACATTATTAATAATAGTGGTAATGACAGTAATAGTAATGAGAACTGTAGTAAAAAACATTAAAAGTTATAGCAATTAAAAAAAAAAAAGATTGCATACAATTAATTTCCAGCTAGGGACCTGAGGTGGTTACAGAAGTCGGGTCCAGGAGGCTAAATACGAAAATTGAAAATAGCATGAATCGAAAATCATATTTTCATTTAAGCCATAAAGGATATGAAAGTTATTTTTAAAGTATTTAGTTAATCAAACTTATCTTAAGGTGTCAACAGGACGTACAATTAAAATTTAGAACCCCTTTCTTAATATATCAAGCCAGGATGTTAGGGAGAGAAAATGTTTTTATTCGGTGTTTTTTTTCACATGTCAGTCTCTGGGTCAACATATCTCTTGTGAATGGGTAGCCTGATTTTACTGAAACCTGGTGAACATTTCAAGTAAGGCCCCAGCCTCCAGGAAATTAAACTTTCACTCATATCACAGACCCTCTGAAGATTCATCATAGTGGTGTCATCTATCCAAACATCAATCATTTAAAACTGTATCTACTAACTTTATTGGTTTTCATGAAAAAACTGTTATTTAGGTTATGAACGACTGCAAACAAATCAAAACAACTAGACAAGCTTGGTGTATAAAGATATGCACACACAAAGGTTTTTTTCTCAGTGATAAAATCTTATAAAACACCACGGTTTTTCATGAACAACTTGAAAAGTAACTCTTAACAAATGGTTACATCGCATGATTATGCGCATATCATTTAAGATCACGCTGTAATGAAGCACTGCTTTTAGTCTGCCAAAAAGAATGAATATTTGGAAAATGGTATGAATACAACGCAGGCATTAAATGATGCTGTATATGTACCGTCGAGCAAAAAGACTCCAGATAGCAGACACACAGTCATATCATTTGCAGACTCTCAGAACTTCAAAGGGCGGCTTTTTTTCACAGACAGCCTTCATATCTCTGTTACTCCGACTTGGAGGAGGAGATGGAAGACATAAGACGAGATGGAAGATATAAGACTAAAGGGAGGTGGATTAACTGAAGGCGGATTGTTACAGAAATCCCGAAAATATCTGTGTACAAATTTCATATGTTTATGCAAATTCTAATTCTATATCTTTAAGAAAATGGAGAGAAAAAAGTATTTTTTCAAAGGCAATAGAATTTTTTTTCAGGAACAATCAACGTGTTCTTGTGCCTACGCACATTTATAAGTAGGCATCAAAGGATTACGACATATTAGATATTATTCTGACAAAGGTGGATTTCACAAGGGAAAAGTAAAAAAAAAAAAAAAAGAAAAAAGTAGTTGTTTTTAGTTTTTTGGCAAACCCAGATTTTCACTACGTTAAAGGACTACCTAGCACAAAGCTCATTTTCCTGACTATGTTTCACTGTAGCCATCAAGAGAGCACGAGATATTAGATATTATTATGACAAACGCGGGTCCCATAAAGTAAAAACTTAAAAAAAAAAGGCAATTTGTTGTAGTCCTTTTTGGCAAACGCAGATTTTCACTGTTAAAAGGCCACCCAATGCAAAGCTCATTTTCCTGACAAGGTTTGCATTGTAGACAATATGAATTTGTCCTGGGGTAAAACAAAAAAAAAAACTTTGATTACATACATAACTGAACAAAATGGAATTTAAGAAGAGGCGTTACGATCTTAAGGACCAACCAATGCAAAGCTCATTTTCCTGACAAGGTTTGCAATGTAGACAATATGACTTTGTCCTGGGGTAAAAAAAAAAATTCTTTGATTTCATGTCCTACATACTGAACAAAATGGAATTCAACTAGAGGCGTAACGATCTTAAGGACCAACCAATGCAAAGCTCATTTTCCTGACAAGGTTTGCATTGTAGACAATATGAATTTGTCCTGGGGTGTAAAAAAAAAAAAAAAAACTTTTGATTGCACATCCTACATAACTGAACAGAATGGAATTCAAGAAGGGGAGTTACGATCTTAAGGACCACCCAATGCAAAGCTCATTTTCCTGGCAAGGTTTGCATTGTAGACAATATGAATTTGTCCTGGGGTAAAGAAATTCTTTGATTGCATACATAACTGAACAAACTGAAATTTAACAAGAGGCGATACGATCTTAGAACGGCTCATGAGCTAGCTGCGAGGCTCCTCTTGAAGAAATGAGCAACTCGTCTATATTTAGCAAACTAAGGAAAACGATCAATCGCAATTGTTGCACAAGACGATTTACCTGGTTAATAAACCACTTCCCTTTGAACTATTTAAGTTCTCTTGATCATAATTGTCTCCACATCAGCCCACGCGTCAGGTGACGTTTCTTTAACAATCGGGGATAATTACGGTAACCATAACCGTATGTAAACATATGAAATTTATTTTAGTCCATCAAAATAACTGACAGGTCAGACGTCATCGGCTCTATTGTTATACTGTTGATTTGGTATTCAATGGGAACTGCGACTTGTTAGCTATTATCCTGAAATATATCACTGTCTTCAAAGCCTTCTATTTTCAGGTACGGTCTTGATTGACTATTTACCATTTGGTTGATTTTCTTGGCGTCAATATGGGGTATCTGTTGACGAGGTTTTGCACTGTAAATGCTATTGACGTTTATGATGAATACTTTTATTTACAATAAGCATCATCGTATTCATTAGGTATCAGTTTTGAATACAATTTTGGCATGCAATTGCTTTAGCAATGGCATTTCTTTTTGAATTGATGTTTAGCAAAAAATTGAGTCGTTAGTTTCCTAATAATAAATTAATCATGTTAGTTGGATTTTCCTTATTCTAAATATGAATAAAATTTATAAAATTCAGTAAACTCATTTGCATTTTTTGCATTTTAACCTATACCTCAAAAAAGGAATATCCTCGAATCTGGTATCATCAGTCCAACTTATCGGGGTTGGAACGAGCTTGGGGAGTAAAGAAACTTCGGGTAATGAAAGTACGCGTTCGTGTTTAGCTGGTTATTCTTCCTCTATGAAGTCCAGTAGGTATTCTGAGACCTTTGGACGGAGGAGCGATTCGGTTTTCTTCAGAAAGCACATTTTTGCCTCTTTTAACCAATGTCAAATTATTGTATTCCTCTCAATGTGACTTTCACACACTCTGCAGATCTGGAATTTATTGCTGAATAGTTCTGGTCACCGTATAATGTTACTTGAGATTTTGGAATGGAATATAGGATTTAGGCCAAAGGCCAAACACTTTCGCTGAAAGTGAAATTTAGTAAAGAAGATTTGAAAGGTGTAACAGGAGGAAAACCTCGCACCTGCACTAATACACAATTGTTAGGAGAGGGTGGAAAGTAAAGTGAGAGACATAGAATATGAACATATAGTAAAGGGAAGTATAGTAAACGGAATGAAAGGGGTTGCAGCTAGAGGCCGAAGGGAAACGCTGCCGAGAACCACAAGTAATGCCTACAGTGCATCGCGTGAGGTGCACTGACGACACCACCGCCCTGCGGGGACTGAGATTTTGTGTAGGACAATTTTGATAACCTACCCTCATGGCCATGAGGCAATGTCAAAAGATACCTTATTTTAAGAAAAGCTTCGCTGCTTTGCAACGTCATAGTTATTGATATTCTTAACCGGTAAATGAAATTCTGAAATTTCTTGATCTCCTCAGAATTTCAAGCCAATGCAAACAATTTAAAAGTTTAGCCTATATTAGGGAAAGCTTCAGTGCTTTACAAGGTCATAGTTTTAATATTCTTAAGCCGTAAAAAAAATTCTGAAATGCTTCATTGCTCGCCTCACCATTTCAAGCCAATACAAAAAAAAAAAAAAACACACACACACACATAAAAATCAGTTTCAAAAGAAGCCCTTTTCATCGCGTCCCTTCCAACCGCCAGAATCATTTTGCTCTGAACTGCTGGAGTTTACATTCCATTTCCTCCTGCAGTTTTAGGGCGACGTTCTTTGCAAGTTCTTTTTTTTTTTTTTTTTTTGTCCTGCTCTGTTCGCGTATTCGTGACAGTCGTATCCTGTGAGTGGCGAAGCTTACGCCTTCCCGAGGCGATCGCGGGCGAAGTGTTTACTCCCGTTGCTGTTTAACAAAGCTGAGTCAACTCAAACAGTTCTGCCTCTTCGTTTGGTTTTAAGACTTTTGTTGCTCGTGTGAAAAGAGATGGAAGTCTCCTCTCTCTCTCTCTCTCTCTCTCTCTCTCTCTCTCTCTCTCTCTCTCTCTCTCTCTCTCTCTTAGTAATGCGCAGTGACTCCTAAAAGATGTTGCTATTTTATTTTTGGGGGAGTCGAAATAGTGGTGCTGGTCCATGTTCTATAAATTTCAACTTACTAAAGAACCTTGTCTATATATATATATATAAATTATATATATATATATATATATATATATATATATATATATATATATATATATACATATATACATATATATACATATATACATATATATACATATATACATATATATACATATATACATATATACATATATACATATATACATATATATATATATATATATATATATATATATATATATATATATATATATATATATATATATATATATATATATATAGAAGGACAGGGTGACAAGGAGATAGCCGGTCATCAAAAGGTGATACATTTATTGCCGACGCGTTTCGTAACAACATAGTTACATCATCAAGGCTAAAAGAAAACAACACAAATTAAAAACACATGGAATATAACTTTGACTTTAAGAGTCTCAACAAATTATACGAAACTTACATTAAAACAAAACAAGATTTAAAAAGCACCTGCTAGACTAAAGGCTGAAGGCTGAATGATTCGGAAAGGAGGGAGAAGCAGCGAAGAAATACGGCTCAAGCCAGAAACAGCTGTATAGAGGTGGTGTGATTGTTCAACTTGGGCACTAACTGCTTGATAAATAATGACTCTAAGATAAGCAGTTCGTGTAAACGGCTTGTTTGGCCCAAGACAGAGAAGTCAGAATAGTTAATGCTGGTGTTACAAATTTTTGTGTGATTTCTGATATTAGAAAATTCGGGATTGGACAATCTGCAGCCAGTACGATGGCTGACACCATTATGTGAATCAGCTCTGACTTTGAGCAATCGCTTAGTCGAACCTACGTAAGTCCCCAAATTACATCTGGGGCAAGTATATTTATATACGACTGAGGATTGCAATAATGGGCAGATTTTGTCTTTAAATTTAAAAAAGTGATCCTATTGTAAGGGGATTTTTGGAATTAAAATAACTTGCAACATATTAAAGTGTTTTCAATTGCAGACTTGAGATTCCTTCTAAATTTGTCATCTTGGATGTATGGAATACTGGCATACAGTTTCTTTCGTGGAACAGTGCTTATGGAAGGGAGTCTGATAGTTTCTTATTTAGAAAATTCTTGCAATGTCTGAAGAAAACATGTGAGGGAAACCAGTTATCGGTAAAATATTTATACAAGAACAAAATTTCTTTATGATATGAATCCCAGGAAGAGGTTAGAGTGTAAGCCCGATGAAGCAGGGTAAAAATTGAATTGAGTTTAAAATGATAAAAACAAGCACTATAAAAGTTTGAACCCAGACCTGAGAAAGTCTTTTTTCTAAAAACGGAAGTGTTAAAACTATTACCATGTCGAAACACCAAAACATCCAAAAATGGCAATCGATCGTTTTCCTCTCTCTCTAATGTAAACTTGATATTCGGATGTAATTCATTAATGTACGAGAGTCAACTGGTCAGCATGGAAAGCTGATTTAAAGAGAACAAAGGTGTCATCAACAAACCGTTTATACACAAGAGGATAAAAACCTAGGGGGCAATTTTCCAACATGTCCTCCTCCAGGGAGCACATAAAAATATTGGAAAACGTGGGACCAAGGGGTGATCCCATTGCCATACCGTCAACCTGTTTGTACAAACAATCATTAAAAATAAAGGCAGTGTCCAGCACTGCTAACTGCAACAATTTCTTAAAATAGCAACGGTCATAGTTAAAATAAGTATCACCGGGTTCAATAAAAATTTTATCTAAAATAACCTCGATTGTTTCTTCTACTGGGACATTTGTGAATAAGGATTCCACATCGTAACTGGTCATATACAAGTCAGAGTCTTGACATAAAACATATGATTTAAATTCTTCAGAGTTTTTTAAGGTATGTTGATTAGAAGTAAACGGTTCAAGCAAAGGAACTAGGTATTTGGCTAGTTTATAATTGGGAGCATGAATTGATGACAATATTGGTCTCATTGGGGTTCCCTCTTTGTGTGTTTTAGGTAGACCATAAAGGACTCCAAAGGATGTACCTGAGCAATATAAATCTTCGTAGGTGTCTTTGTTAATGATATTCTTAGTATTAAGTTCTTTTAAAAATCTATTGATTCTATCTTCAACTTTAAATATATGTTTACATTCAGGTTTACCAATTTTCTGAAACTTGCTTTCATCGCTCAGAATAGATTCCATTTTATTTATATAATCTTCTTTGTTCAAGATGACAGTGCCCTTACCCTTATTATCAGGTTTAGTCATTATCAAGTTTTCATTTTTTGCCAGATTTTTCAGAATCTCTAGGTCAGTTTTCTTAAAGAAAGGTGTCCAATTGGTCGACAACTTCCTAAATGCCTGTTGAGTGATATCTGATAGTTGTGACTGTCATTTACCAATATCAATATTAAAAGGTTGATTTTTTAACCTATGAAATAAAGATTCTAAAGGCAGAAAAAACCTGTTGTAGTTTGGTTTGTAACAAGGCATGCAGAAGTCCAATCCAAGAGATAATAAGAATTCTTCTCGTTTTGAAAGTACATGAGAGGATAGGTTAAATATTGAACTCACACTATGGTTAAAATGGGGAAGAACAACACCAAGACTTTGCAGTTTTATACTATGGCATCGTTGAATGCTGGTAATATAGTCAGAAATATTTTTGTTAAAAAGAATTTGAAAAATAATAAAATCAATAAAAGATAAGGTGCAACGAACACGTTGAAATAAACCCTGTACAGTGGATAAATGTTTAGTTACATTGAAGTTTTTTGTATTAATTTCCATGTTTAATAAATAAATATTTTACCGATAACTGGTTTCCCTCACATGTTTTCTTCAGACATTGCAAGAATTTTCTAAATAAGAAACTATCAGACTCCCTTCCATAAGCACTGTTCCACGAAAGAAACTGTATGCCAGTATTCCATACATCCAAGATGACAAATTTAGAAGGAATCTCAAGTCTGCAATTGAAAACACTTTAATATGTTGCAAGTTATTTTAATTCCAAAAATCCCCTTACAATAGGATCACTTTTTTAAATTTAAAGACAAAATCTGCCCATTATTGCAATCCTCAGTCGTATATAAATATACTTGCCCCAGATGTAATTTGGGGACTTACGTAGGTTCGACTAAGCGATTGCTCAAGGTCAGAGCTGATTCACATAATGGTGTCAGCCATCGTACTGGCTGCAGATTGTCCAATCCCGAATTTTCTAATATCAGAAATCACACAAAAATTTGTAACACCAGCATTAACTATTCTGACTTCTCTGTCTTGGGCCAAACAAGCCGTTTACACGAACTGCTTATCTTAGAGTCATTATTTATCAAGCAGTTAGTGCCCAAGTTGAACAATCACACCACCTCTATACAGCTGTTTCTGGCTTGAGCCGTTTTTCTTCGCTGCTTCTCCCTCCTTTCCGAATCATTCAGCCTTCAGCCTTTAGTCTAGCAGGTGCTTTTTAAATCTTGTTTTGTTTTAATGTAAGTTTCGTATAATTTGTTGAGACTCTTAAAGTCAAAGTTATATTCCATGTGTTTTTAATTTGTGTTGTTTTCTCTTTTAGCCTTGATGATGTAACTATGTTGTTACGAAACGCGTCGGCAATAAATGTATCACCTTTTGATGACCGGCTATCTCCTTGTCACCCTGTCCTTCTATGTGCTGTGGCCCGCTTGTGCCAACGTATTCTGTCTTATATATATATATATATATATATATATATATATACATATATATATATATATATATATATATATATATATATATATATATATATATATATATATATATATATACATACACCACGTGAAACTTTTATGAGTATTAAGCCCAAAACCTTAACGTTGAGGCGAACACAGCTTTTAGAGAGTTCCGGCCCCTCGCTCCCTGATAAATGGTATTTGACTTTATAGCTTTATTTGGCCATCCATCCTCTTATGTATAAACGAATGAAAACATCTCATTTATTTCTATTATTTCTTTTTTATCATTTCAATATTCTTCTTAGAATGGATGTTTAATGTTTCGTTACTGGGTATGTCATCTTCTGAAGGACATTATACAGATTAATTGCATATTCTATCAAATATGTCTATTACCAATTGGCACGCACAGAAAAAATGTAAAAAATCGAAGAACGAGCATTTTTCCCAATACTGATATCAGTATGCTACAAACCCCACAAATGTCTAAAAAAGAAAAAAAACAACAAACAGAACGCTTAAAGAATACGCAGTGAAGTTTTCAACTACCAGTCATATCCTCCCTTTGAACAGGGAATTTACGCATTACGCAAGCCGTAATCCCATCAGCATAAAGCTGAGAGAAATAAGGCAATTCCTAATCAATGATGGACTGCAGATACATCGGACTGATATATACTGGGAAAAAATGGGAAGAAAAATCTGCGTCCATCACGAAACCGCAGTTGCTTGTACTATCCCCTTGAATCATGTCATTACGGGTAGGAGATTATTTATGATGGAAGTAATTGCGGAACTGAACCTTTGGAATTTACTGCAAATTGTTTTTTTGATTGGTGTCCTACATAGGTTTGTAGGAATTGATGAAAACTGTAAAAGAAAAAAATTTTACTACTTTATAATTTTGTAAAATAACACCAGTTTTTTAAGGTCTTCGAGAAGAAGCAATAGGTCTTTTTTTTTTTAAATAATGTTTAGTCTTAGACTAATCAATCTTTTTCAGTTCATACAGAATCATATTATAACTATGCTTATTGTTGTAGCAATACCGCCATAAATATAACCCCGTCTTTAAAGAAAACTAATTCAGTATCCTAGTTGTACAGAAATATCAATTTTTTTTTATTTGATAAATAAACCTGACATAACAATTTCATTTTCACTGCAAGCAATTATTTCGACGAAAAATCACAAAATCCTATCCAAAAGGTCATCCACCATTATGACAAGAAATTGAAAAAACACAGCAATAATAAAAAAGCGTCATACTTTCACTAATTTAGGAGAAAGAACATTTTGTCTTAAAAATAGTTACCAAACAAGTTTCACTTACCTGATTAAAATGCGTCTCCGTGAATACTGCCCAAGCAGAAAACATACAGAGAGAGAGAGAGAGAGAGAGAGAGAGAGAGAGAGAGAGAGAGAGAGAGAGAGAGAGAGAGAGAGAGATGAATTAGTTTAGAAGCTGAACATTCATTTCTCAGATTCATTTGTCCCTCGGCGATTATTGAGAGAAATGAAGCTTACCTGTAAAGAAACAAAAAAGAAACATTAATTTATGTCTAATCTATGCAAAAACAATGATGAACTTTTGGTTATGGTGCATGAATATAATTAATTATGAACACTAGCATTGCATAAATATCATTAATTATGAACATTAGCAACATTTATAGTGACAACGGCTGATATTACAGAAATGGGTAATTTTGGGTTTTTCTCAAAGTAATTGCTTCAACAAACAATTCTCATTTATGTGTTAACTGACAACGTCTTATTCAATGTAATCTCTTAAGGAAGAAGAATTTGAAGTTTATTGTTCCATCAATTCACAAATAAGGAAACAATATTATTTTGTGGCATGACGAAAAAAAAGAAGAAAATACAAACTTGAAAAAAGGAACCATATGACATAAATGAAAAAGATATTTACACATGTATACACATGCATTTTAACAAGAGCTTATAAGCATTTTTATTCGTCAGTAATGTTTAATTATACCTGTCATAAGTGGATTTCTTTCTTTCTTTTACTTGTAAATGTTTATCCCTTAACTCCAATATTTACGTATTCTATCCAACTCTTCCTTACGGCACTCTTACAGGAATTATAACATAAATAACATCGGCGATACAAAAGTCATTGGGAAAATGAAATTATTTTAAAAAATTTAAAATAATAATTTTTTCATAATAATCATCCGTTAAGATTTTAATTTCTATTAATCGGGGAATGCTAACAGTAGCAACTATGCAATCAGTAATACGTGCTTGGAGAGAGAGAGAGAGAGAGAGAGAGAGAGAGAGAGAGAGAGAGAGAGAGAGAGAGAGAGAGAGAGAGATTTTAATTTCTATTCATAATCGGTGAATACTAACAGTAGGAACTATGCAATTTTCGAGATGCATACAATCAGTAATACGTGCTTAGAGAGAGAGAGAGAGAGAGAGAGAGAGAGAGAGAGAGAGAGAGAGAGAGAGAGAGACTGTGATTCGTATAATAATCCCAACACGTTCCAATCCTTATCAGTACTCCCGACCAAATCATCAAACATTATAAACGCAAATAACCAAAAGCGTTCGTCCGAATGCGTATCAACTAGAGCATTAAATGGCAATATGATTTAAAGGCCCCGCGATTCCAGCCGACTGGGGCCATTTGTATCGAAATCGGACATTTTGCTAATGGTGCTCTTTCGTGAAATGATGTGCAATGTCACGTGCAGTCGGCGCGACATCATTTATACGTCCCAGCGTTATCAACGCCTGTTTGATGGTACGAGTGTTGTCGATACGTATAATACATTTGTGTGATTAGCAGGAGTTGCCTTATTATTATAGGGATTTCCTCAATACACAACATGTAAGAATTTACTTTTCAATAACATTCGTCATAATTTATAAAAGTTATCATATTCCATTTGATTTTTTTTTTTTCACGAGCATTGCCAACAAAAATAATTCTTTTTTATTTGAATGTTGTCGATATGTATAATACATTTGTGCGATTAACATGAGTTGCCTTATTATTATAGGTATTTCGTCAACACGCAACAATATGTAAGAATTTACTCTTCAATAACATTCGTTATATAATTCATGAAAGTTATCATATTCCATAGAACATCATTTGATATGTTTTTTTTTTTTTTCACGAACATTACAAACAAAAAATAATTTTTTTTTATTTTCTTTGAGTGTTGTCGATATGTATAATACATTTGTGTGACTGACAGGAGTTGCTTTATTATTATAGACATTTCTTTAATACAGAAAAATATATGAGAATTTACTTTTCAATAACATTCGCCATAATTCATAATAATTATCATATTCCATAGAACACCATTTGATAACTTTTTTTTCACGAGCATTACAAACAAAAAATACATTTTTTTTATTTTCCTTGAGTGTTGTCGATATGTATAATAAATTTGTGCGATTAACAGGAGTTACCTTATTATAGTGGGTATTTCCTCAATACGCAACAATATGTAAGAATTTACTTTTCACTAACATTCGTCATAATTCATAAAAGTTATCATGTTGCATAGAACACCATTTGACATGAGTATTTTTTCATGAGCATTACAAACAAAAATATATATTTTTTATTTTCTTACAGCTGTAACCCCACAGTATATCTTTCTTTAATGTTGGCACTAAAAGCTAAAAATGATTTTTTATCCTTAAAAATTCATCAGTCATGATTTTCCTTTTCAATACAAATAAAAAAGTCAGTGTTATTGGTATGTTTATGTTCACTCATGGAAATAAGGGTGGAGGAGGTACGGTCGAAAAAAGAGCTGGTATAAATATTTCACGGAGGATATGAGAGAGAGAGAGAGAGAGAGAGAGAGAGAGAGAGAGAGAGAGAGAGAGAGAGAGAGAGAGAGAGAGAGAGCGTAATTTGGTAACTGAACTTTTTAAAGATATATTTTCGTGACATGGATAATAAAATGCTGTTATTGTATAATAGAAAGTACGCATATTTACATAAATTTCATATTCCCTAATAAAATATTGTGAATTAAGTTCCCGGTTTGCTCGACAGAGAGAGAGAGAGAGAGAGAGAGAGAGAGAGAGAGAGAGAGAGAGAGAGAGAGAGAGAGAGAGAGAGGCTATGTTAATATACGATCGAAAATATAGATTCTAATATAAATTTCATGTTAACAAATATCATCATGAATTAAGTTCCCAGTTTGCTTGAGAGAGAGAGAGAGAGAGAGAGAGAGAGAGAGAGAGAGAGAGAGAGAGAGAGAGAGAAGCTATGTTAATATACGATTGAAAATATAAATGCTAATATATATTTCATGTTAAAAAATATCATTCATGAGTTAGGCCCCCAGTTTGCTTGAGAGAGAGAGAGAGAGAGAGAGAGAGAGAGAGAGAGAGAGAGAGAGAGAGAGAGAGAGAGAGAGAGAGGGGGTGGGCTTTGTTAATACACTACTGAAAATATAAATGCAAGTATAATTTTCATGTTAAAAATCATCATCATGAATTAAGTTCCCAGTTTGCTCTAGAGAGAGAGAGAGAGAGAGAGAGAGAGAGAGAGAGAGAGAGAGAGAGAGAGAGAGAGAGAGAGAGAGAGAGAGAGGTGTTAATATACGATCGAAAAAATAAATGCTAGTATAAATTTCATATTACAAAATATCATCGTGAATTAAGTTCCCAGTTTGCTCCACACACACACACACACACACAGAGAGAGAGAGAGAGAGAGAGAGAGAGAGAGAGAGAGAGAGAGAGAGAGATAGGCTATGTTAATATACGATCGAAAACATAAATGCTTGTATAAATTTTATATTAAGAAATATCTTAATGAATTAAGTTTCTAGTTTGCACGACACACACAGAGAGAGAGAGAGAGAGAGAGAGAGAGAGAGAGAGAGAGAGAGAGAGATTTTAATCTAGATAAGTGTTGGTGATATAACGCCTTAGAAAAGTTTCTCCCTCTCTACTTTTACCTGACTACATTTCTCCAAGAGGACCCCCAAAGTGTAAAGAAAGAGGAGGGTTCGTAAAGTGGACAAAAGTCATCCATTTCAGGCCATTTTGTCCGACAGATACACAGTCCCTGATTCGGGAGAAACTTCGTTATTTCAGGAGAGGAGGAGGAGGAGGAGGAGGAGGAGGAGGAGGAGGAGGAGGAGGAGGAGGTAGAGACGAGAAGAGGATAATGGAGGTTGTAAAAGAAATTGTAACGATGTTAGCGGAGTGGATTGACCCTTGGTATGGTTTGTGTGTGCTTTCTTTAAGAGCTTCTCAGACAATGAATTATTCTGTCTGGTTCAAGGTAATGAAGTCGTTATATAAAATAACTTTAGTCGTTAGATACCAAGCGTTTACGTTCTCATGCTGCACATCTGAAAAAGAACCAAACTCCAATTTGAAGGATAAATATATCATAGTTATGAATGTCTTCTCTCAGTTACTTAGACAATGTATTACTCTGTTTAAGGTATTTAATTCATAAAAACAAACAAAATGTACTAAAAACTCTAAACTCCAGTCTTATTGGTGCACAGAGAGAGAGAGAGAGAGAGAGAGAGAGAGAGAGAGAGAGAGAGAGAGAGAGAGAGAGAGAGAGAGAGAGAGGACAACGTAAGTAAAGGCTAAATGAACTTTTGATGGATGCATTTCCACAGGAGGCCAAGTTAATAAATGGAAGAGAGAGAGAGAGAGAGAGAGAGAGAGAGAGAGAGAGAGAGAGAGAGAGAGAGAGAGAGAGAGAGAGAATATATAACTGATAAAAATGTTGATGTCATATCAACGTTCATGAAGTTTCCATCTTTCAGCACGACAAAAATGAACAAAAGTCATCCATGTCAGGTCATTTTGCCCGACGCATTCAATGAAAACTTCGTTAGTTATTTTCGCAAGAGCTTGAAAGGCCAGGGGAGGGGGAAAGGATAATGGAATCTGTGAAAAAAAGCTCTCTCTCTCTCTCTCTCTCTCTCTCTCTCTCTCTCTCTCTCTCCTTAGCATACTGGGAAATTTATAAAAAAAATTATTTTTGAATGTGTATCTAAATTAACTTAACCTCTCTCTCTCTCTCTCTCTCTCTCTCTCTCTCTCTCTCTCTCTCTCTCTGTCATATAAAGCATTTTACAAAGAGTATGTTGAAGTTCATCAAATTTTTTATGCAGAAATTTACCTTTCTATGTCTGAATTACTGAATAGATTGCTAAGCTCTTTAGACCTCAGTTCTTTAGAACCTGTGAAAAGAGCGCCTCCCACCCCCCCACCGTCTCTCTCCCCTCTCTCTCTCTCTCTCTCTCTCTCTCTCTCTCTCTCTCTCTCTCTCTCTCTCTCATAAATCATTTTGCAAAAAGTGTGTTGAAGTTCATCTCCTACTTTTTCATGCAGAAATTTATCTTTCTTTGTCCACATTACTAAATAAATTGTCATATCCTTTTGACCTCAATTCTTTGTCCTCTCATTAAAAGAATCATATCAAAAATTGTATATGTAATTTTAATTTATTTTTTCATTTTTAAAAACGGATACAAAAAATAAGAGCCTTTTTACCTCAAAGTAATTAAATAAAATAGAAGCGAATAAGGAGTAAAATCAGAACATAATGTTTTATTTATTCATTTTTCAACTAAAATTTCTTCCTATGTTCTATATGAGTTCTCAGTAAAATCGAGAACGGGAAAATAACACTTTTCAAATTTCAAAATACCTGTTATTACTAAGTATCTTATCTTCATGGTGCATAGTCAAAAACATGTGTCACTCATAAAGGCGTGACATATTCGGAGTATGCTAAAACACAGTGAGTAAATGGTGAATTTTGGTATCCAAACATTTATTGGAGAACAATTTCAGTCTTTCTAAAGACGGCAGAAATTTTATTTCGTTTAATACGAATACCTAACAACAGTAAGTAAATGGTGGATCTTCACCTTTGAAAATTTTACGTAGAGACCAGGTTTTGGCATCCAGACACAAAACTTAATTGCTAAATGTTCTGGATCTTTCTGAAGACGACAGAGATGTTTCATTTTGCTTGAAATTAAGTCAACCTTGTATTAACATCTTAAAAACATATATTTTTTTAAATAAACAATCATACTTCTGGTTCTGCAGCCGTTTCGATTTAAAGCTTTTAGCTTTTATTCTGAAAGAAGGGTGGGGGAAGCTGGAACTAATATAGACCTTCCAGGTGCAATGGCCCTGGAAAAGGTAAACAGAGGGTGTGGATAGGCCATCAGGTAGTTTACTCTTACTTAAAAAAAAAAAGGTTTCTATTTCAAAGCTGTTTCATAAAGAGAATTTTGTAGTTATTTGTTGCACGAAAGCTCCGCAAATATTTAAGTATCTCTCATTTATTTTCGGTACCTGATTGACTTTGTTTGATATAAAATTAAACCATAAATATAAATTTTGTTTCGCAGGCTCTATTTTACTCTCTTTGTCTTTCACTTGCTATTAAGAGATCGTCTAACATGTTTTTACACCAAGTATTACATTAGAACTGTTATTCCTCTTGGAGATATTTGTAAATATTCTGTTCTATTATGAAAGTCTGTGTTCATATGTAAGAACGAATGGTTTTTAAAGTGAGACCAATTTGACCGTAGTTTTATTTACATGCAAGCAAGCTCTAAGGACACGAATTGCAAGAACATTTAAAATATAACTAAACACAATTACTAACACTGAATTATAACAATGGAAGAGAGAGAGAGAGAGAGAGAGAGAGAGAGAGAGAGAGAGAGAGAGAGAGAGAGAGAGAGAGAGAGAGAGAGAGAGAGACCTGGTTCACACTTTATCTCAAATTCACTTCCATGCAACAAACCAATTTATCTTTTTGACATCACCATTGAGAGAAATGTATCTTTGTGTAAAAAGCAGGTATATGCTAACACTAATTGTTATTGCATATATAAATTACAATGCATGGATAATACATAAACCCGACTATAAGTCAGCCATAGTGAACAATAAATTAAATTTCCGTTTAGATATCTTAGATATTTCTTCCAGTGAAGAGTAAGGGATCAAGTATTGATCACGTTCTGCAGTGAGATCATGAGAGGGATTGCGTCATTAAAGGGATAATGGCTTCACTAAGTGCTGCCCGAGAAATATGACCGCTTCTCTCTTCCACGTAAATACTCTTTCGTTTTCCTTGTCATGTTTTTCTTAGCAATTTCTGGAAAATACAGAATGAAATCTGTTCTCCCTTTGTAAGGCTTTAAATAGCAATCACCACAGTTATCAAAATATGTAATTGCAACACCAGTCAAACAGTGATAATAATAAATAGATTTTGAATTCTCAGTCAAATTCAGATTGATATTTACCTCCAGACTTTGTGGAAATAATTAATTTTAACTTGTAAATCGATGTCTACTGGATAAAAAGATATAAAAGCGATCCATTTCTGTATTTTTACCACTGTTTTTATTTGGAAATATGCTTTTCTTTCTGTCTATAGTTTTCGTTTTTCATTTTGCAATTTACAGAATGTGCTCAGATACACAGTTAACGACGGTGTACGGTAAACGGAATTTTCCTACACTTCAAGTTGTGGATAATTTTTTGTGCTGTTACAAGATGTTGGGAAATATCAGATATGTTCAAGACATATTGTTGGTTATTAATTACGCTATTACAGCCAGTCCCTAAATATAAGAAATCAGTTAACTGAAATCATATCAATTATACTATTACAGCCATTCTTCCTCGCTTTATCCTATATATATGAAATCAATTAATTGAAATCTTATTTATTTGTAAATAAACATTATTGCGAAATTATATAATTTTGCATCCCTTCAAATATTATTAAATTACATCGTAAGTTATCGTGATGAAAAACCTAATAGTAAAAAGTCCAGTTACCCGCCCAAAGGTAATTTCACACTTTGTGCAAAATCACCTCTTATTTAGGTTTCATTAGGGAATGAGGGCCCAAGATTGCATTGCACTCCTGCTAATGAGATCCCGCACTATCTCTTTAATTAACAAAGCACATAATGTCCTGTGCAGACAGCTTGGCCCATCGTGAATGAAGTAGCACCGCCTTCCATCTAATGATAATATATTATGACTGTAATTGGACGTTTCAGTTGACAAGTCTTGATTTGGGGACCTGGTAAATTTTAATCTAAAGTCATTCAGAATTTGAGTCAGTCACAAAGGGTAGTGTTTTTTTTTTATTATTAAATTAGTAGCACAGAAATTATGTAAATGCACAAAGAATAATAATACAACTTTGCCTTCTTATTTGTTGCATTCAGTGTTGCATGAAATCATTTTCTACCTATTATTAGCATTTTTTTTATTACTCTTGGACATGCATGCCAGTTTCACTGAAAGATTATTTATAAAAGTGGTTAATTATAGATAAATATAGGTTAAATATATGTTGACAAAACTTAAAACCTTTGTTTATTTGAGTTATTATCAGATACATATCATAGATTACTTGAAGTAATGAAAAAATGTATGTGGTTATTTTTACTTTGGTAATAGAATAAGATTCTGTCAACTAGTTAAGTATACCTTAGTTTAACGAGACCACTGAGCTGATTAACAGCTCTCCTAGGACTGGCCCGAAGGATTAGACTTGTTTTACGTGGCTAGAACCAATTGGTTACCTAGCAACGGAACCTACAGCTTATTGTGGAATCCGAACCACATTACACCGAGAAATGAATTTCTATCACCAGAAATAAATTCCTCTAATTCTTCATTGGCCGGCCGGAGACTCGAACTCGGGCCTAACAGAGTGCTAGCCGAGAACTCTACCGACTCACCCAACGAGGAACTCTGTCAACTAGTAATAAGAGATGATAGCCGAATCGGTACGTTATTGTATACATGAACTGCAATGCAATTTATACATACAGTTCCGAAAGGGTGTAGATAATTGTAGTTTACTATGTACACGAGTATTACCTCCCAAATATGAACTCTCTTTCGTGATTGTAAGTTAATACTTTAATACCAAGTCAGTGTACTTTACAAAACTCTCTTTCGTGCTTTTAGGTTAATAACTTAATACCGGCTCAGTGAACTTAACAAAATTTTCTGTTAATGCTTTAATACCAAGTCAGTGTGCTTTACAAAACTCTCTTTCGTGCTTCTAAGTTAGTACTTTGATACCAAGTCAGTGTACTTTACAAAACTCTCTTTCGTGCTTTTAGGTTAATAACTTAATATCGGCTCAGTGTACTTAACAAAATTTTCTGTTAATGCTTTAATACCAAGTCAGTGTGCTTTACAAAACTCTCTTTCGTGCTTCTAAGTTAGTACTTTGGTACCAAGTCAGTGTACTTTACAAAATTCTCTTTCGTGCTTTTTAAGTCAATACTTTAATACCATGTTAGTGTACTTTACAAAACTCTGTTTCGTGCTTTTAAGTTAATATTTTAATACCAAGTCAGTGTACTTTACAAAATTCTCTTGCGTGCTTTTAGGTTAACAATTTGACACCGGCTCAGTGTACTTTACAACTTCATATTGTATTCATTCATGTATTGCAAAAACATTGTTACATATCTTGGAAATATAAGTAGCATTACTACTCTAAATTCCCTCTGTGTCCTCACTAATTATAAACACCTCCGTGTATGTGTATCATTTAAAGACTATTTACTTGACACGCAACCACAACTCGCTTTCTGAAGTCCTCTGAATGAAAAATGGTTTTTTGCGTAAGCGAAACAATAAACCAGTGAAAAGAAACGCTACCTGCATCCGGGTTGAAGGCAAATACACGCGCCAAACACAAAAATGCAATTTTCTCAAAGACAGGACAATAGAGACAACGACGAATGTAACGTTTCACTTTCTTTTTGTTGTTCCATTTTTTTTTTGATTCGGCACAAGTGGTTAAAAGTTCTAGGAGAACCATGCGAATGTCAGTCTCTCTCTCTCTCTCTCTCTCTCTCTCTCTCTCTCTCTGTCTCCTGTTTTCGTGATTTAGCACAAATGGTTAAAAGTTCTAGGATAACCATACAAATATCAGTCTCTCTCTCTCTCTCTCTCTCTCTCTCTCTCTCTCTCTCTCTCTCTCTCTCTCTCCCCCTGTTTTTGTTTTTGTGATTCGGCACAAGTGGTTAAAAGTTCTAGGAGAACCATACAAATGTCAGTCTCTCTCTCTCTCTCTCTCTCTCTCTCTCTCTCTCTCTCTCTCTCTCTCTCTCTCTCTCTCTCTCTCTCTCTTAGCAAGAGCTATAAACAGCACAACGCATTTGTCTTTCCTTTTTTTCCTATTTTATTTATTTACACCAAACTTGTTTAACATTTAAATATTTTCAATTTATTGAAAAAGGGTAAACAAGTGTATGGTTGCATGATAACTCTACTTGATGTTACATAGCTATTACATATCAAGCTTACTGCAGCTTAGAACGAGAAACAGAGAGAGAGAGAGAGAGAGAGAGAGAGAGAGAGAGAGAGAGAGAGAGAGAGAGAGAGAGAGAGAGAGAGAGAGAGAGATATTATTTTATGTAACATTTGGCAATATATTTGATTGCATTCGTAACCTCCTTGGTAAAAACATAGATATAAATTTCCAATAGGCTGAAACTGTATAATATATATATATATATATATATATATATATATATATATATATATATATATATATATATATATATATATATATACAATCAGAATGCAGCACAGGTTAACAAAAACCTCGAATCACACACCATCCGCCATGTACCTGGAATTCCAGCCTGAGTAAATTACAGGTGTGAGAGCATCATAACGGCGCTTATATCTCACGGGAATTCAAGAGGGGATCCTTGTGTTGACATCAAAGGGAAAGGGATGTGGTCCACTGGAGATTCCTTTCGGGGAAAACAAAATTCTCTTCGTCTCTTTCCTCCATCTTATCTCGAGAAATGTGTTTGTGATGTTTGATAAGCCAATGAGGAGAGACGTGCTGAGGGCACAAGATATTAACGCAGGGAGTAATTATATAAAACATATTCTCTTCTGTTATTTTTATGTACTGATTGCAAGACAATATTTACGCGGGTAATAATTATAGAAAACATATTTTTTTCTCCTTATTTCTATGTATTAACTGCAAGAAAATATTTACGATGGGAAAACTATATAATACAGATTTTCTTCTGTTATTTAGTATGAACTAACTACCAGAAAATATTTACGTAGGGAAAACAATATATTTTTTTTTACAGTTTTTTAGCTAAAATATAAATAATTAATTTTCGCTTAAATCCTTATCTATATCAATGTCTGTCACGTATTATTCTTCATGAATTCATATAGATATACACAAAAGTTCAGATAAAAATAAGGAGGCTTACCATGACAGCGTTTTAAATTCTTAGAAAAAAATATAATATATGAAAATGCAAAGTTGCCTAGAAAACATTCGGTTAACCATACCTACTGAACTTCCTACTGAACTTTCTAAAATCGAAAATTTTTATCTAGGGCACAAAGTCAGTGTGTTTATCAGTCATCAGTCATTTTTGGGGGGTAGAATACTGCAATTGGCTAAAATAAAGACAATCAAATACTTTCCACTTGAGTCGACTGGGTCAATAAAACCTTATCTATGAAGCTAGAGAATTCTTGATGTCACAAAAACATGGCTGAATGTATATATATTATATTGTTATTATTCAGAGAGAACCCAATGCATGTAGAACAAGTCCACAGGAGCCAGACTTGAACTTCAAGCTTCCAAAGACTATGGTGTTCATTAGGAAGAAGTAAGAGATGGTAAAGGGGAATACAGAAAGAAGATATCTCTCTTATTAAAAAGAAATATCAAGCAGATGATTACTGTTGCAGAGAGTCTGAGTCACTAACTGTTCATTAAACTTGGCCGATACATAGACAGGGTTCTTATTGGGCTAAACACGAAACCTGTTTTAGAACTCTCCCTGGTAACGTTGATGGGTTTGCATCGTGAATGGAATGGAATATAGAATTTAGGGCCAAAGGACAAGCACTGGGATCAATGAGGTTATTCAGCGCTGAAAGGGAAATTGGGAAGAGAAAGGTTTGAAAGGTGTAACAGGAGGAAAACTTGGCAGTTGCGCTAAGAAACAAATGTTAAGAAAGGGTAGAGAGCAAGAATATGAATGGAGGTACAGTAAAAGGAATGAAAGAGGTTGCAACTAGGAACCGAAGGGACGCTGCAATGAACCTTAAGTGATGCCTACAGTGCACCGCGTGAGGTGCACTGACAGCACTAACACCCCCCCTCCCCCCCAAGGGGTTTGCATCGTGAAATCAAGCTCTCTGCAACAACTGCAAAAAGTGAATCACTGGAAAGCAAAAGACCCCATAATTTTTTCCTTTGTAATTTGATTTTCTCGTGTCACTTGTCCTTCAAGAGAGTAAGATTTGTAAGTGGTACACTTACCATGTCGGGGAAATGATAGTCTAATCAAACTTTGTCACTTTCGGAGGAAAAGTTAGGGGGAATTGCACATCCGAAGTTGTTCGCACAGATGAGATTGCGACTCCAAATGCATAGATTTGACGGTCCGGAAAGTTACTGGTGTCAGGAATAATAATAATAATAATAATAATAATAATAATAATAATAATAATAATAATAATAATAATTATTATTATTATTATTATTATTATTATTATTATTATTATTATTATTATTATTATTACTCCCATGGCAACTGAAGTAATTTCTAGGTATAAACATTCAGCTGAAAAAGATAAACATTTTGAGACAAACTTCCGGTTCTTATTTATCAAAAATCTGTGCAGTGCGTTCACAGACCCAGTTACTCACCACGTCCAAAACCTGTTGAGCGAAACGTGAACAGACCTGCTCAAGTGACAGCGAATAAAATTCCAACCGGTCCGTCAACCCAACCTGGCCATTCCCAATTTGATCGAAACGCTTCATGATCCATTTTGGACGATGCGAGACCATCGAGCCGTTTCGATATTAATTGCGAGTGAGCTCTAATAATATGGCGCTGTTTTTACACTAATGAAACTGCATTACCTACGGTCAAATGACTCCCTGCGATGGATGTGAATGTATTATGGATTTGCGAATCGGCTGCCCCTGAAATTTCATCATCGGATATGAATATCTATTTATTCGAGTAATTTGCGATATGATTTGAATATCTATTTATTCGAGTCATTTGCGATATGATATGAATATCTATTTATTTGAGTAATTTGCAATGATATATCTATTTATTCCAGTAATTTGCAATGCTAAAAATATCTATTTATTCCAGTAATTTGCGATATGATATGAATATCTACTTATTCGAGTAATTTGCAATATGATATGAATATCTACTGTATATATTCGAGTAATTTGCTATATGATATGAATATCTATTCATTCGAGTAATTTGCCATGATATAAATACCTATTTATTCGAGTAATTTGCGACATGATATGAATGTCTATTTATTCGAGTAATCTGCGATATAATGTATGTCAAATTCTCTGGTATAAGTGCGCTTGCTCGCTTCCTCCTCGTCCATACAAAAAATTTCCAGATCATTATATTTCATTATTTCATTGTATTCTGATCTAGGCCAAGGTTAAAAATCATGAGCGTTCTTGGACATGTTATCAAATTGCTGTAAAATAATGTAACGGATGAAAGAAGAAACAGAGATGTAAGATATTAAATATCATTCGTTCATTTACTACTATGGTGGCGTACTACTAATAGAATCTGAAGCGGCAGAGAAAAATTGAATTAACGTTCATGAACATTTTAATGAGGGGAGTTTCATTAGTTTACATTGTTCAAAAGGTGAATTCGTGACAAAAGCATAAATATAATTTCGACGATAACCATTAAAAGGAAATATTCAGGCAGAAAGCCAGAGAAAGGGGGAGGGGAGAGGGACGGGGATTGGGGGGAGGAGGAGGAGGAGGAGGAGGAGGAGGAGGAGGAGTAAGAGGAATATCTGTTAAACAACAAACATTGAAAGGAAATATTTAGGCAGAAGGCCAGAGACAGGAGGGAATGGGGACGGGAACTGGGGGGAGGGGGGAGGGAGGAGGAAGAGGAGGAGGAAGAGGAATATCTGTTAAACAACTCACATTGAAAGGAAATATTCAGGCAGAAAGACAGAGACAGGAAAAGAGAGGGGCGAGAATGAGGAGGAGGAGGGGGAGGAGGAAGAGGAATATCTGTCAAACAACAAACACTGAAAGGAAATATTCATGCAGAAAGACAGAGACAGAAGAAGAGAGAGGCGAGAAGGGGAGGAGGAGGAGGAGGAGGAGGAGGAGGAGGAGGAGGAGGAGGAGGAGGAGGAGGAGGAGGTCGTGCGCGTGTATGGGGGTGTGGGGTGGGGAGGAAGCAGTGGGGGCGGAAAGGGAATTCTTGCATTTCCGATGGAGAATGCCATTCATGAAAGCAAAACCATCCACAACTGCCTGAACTCAGGTTCAATTTCCTGTCGCTGAGTTCCGGGGCATAAGAAACAAAGCACTTCAAAGACGTTCCAGTTTCCTGAGCTGATCTCTGTGAATCTCTCTGATGTTGCGATGCTGAGTTCGAGTGGAAATAAAAAGGTCAAATGGTTATAAAAGGGGTGAGTTCAATAATAGTGATGGAAAGGCTACTGGGTTTTACTGCGTATACTTATTTCTAAATAAGTGCCTCCATTTACCTGGAAGTGGAAAAGTAATGATCCGGCTTTTAAACGCATAATAGGTCATAGGTCGTTATCATGGTAAGAGTCTTCGTCCAAACATATTTAGATGTGTTTATATATGTGTATATATATATATATATATATATATATATATATATATATATATATATATATATATATATATTTACTCTCTCTCTCTCTCTCTCTCTCTCTCTCTCTCTCTCTCTCTCTCTCTCTCTCTTTGTGTATATATATATATATATATATATATATATATATATATATATATATATATATATATATATATCCACAGAGAGAGAGAGAGAGAGAGAGAGAGAGAGAGAGAGAGAGAGAGAGAGAGAGAGAGAGAGAGAATTAAAGTAAGTCAGTAAACCAATTTCCATGGCATTACTGCCAAACAAATTGCATCAACAACGACTTACTCTACCCCAGACGGCCTTATATAAATGTCAACAAACAGCCTAACCCCAGAACGAGCCATTCGAAAACCTACATAATGCCTCTGTGGGCAAAAACAATTACATAAATTTGGAGGCTAATTAGTTTGCATTGATGAAAAAAAAAAATGTACATTAATTTCCCATCCTATGCTCTGGCGCTCCAATAACGAAAACCCGGAATATTTATATTTAAATTTGGAAGAATGTAATATACTTTTCATTAGAGCGTTTCTATTAGGAAGCACACCGTGGGACACACATCCAATTCCCAGCGTTAATGAAAATTCATTCCTTCCATGATTGGTATAATAAGCCTAACACGAGAAAAATGTCCATCTTTATTTTTCCAACTGACAAGTCTTTTGGAAACGTCTAAATAGACAAAAATGTTCAGGACCGAATAAGGGAAAAATGTCCATCTTTATTTTTCCGACTTACAAGTCTTTTGGAAACGTCTAAATAGACAAAAATACTCAGGACCGAATAAGGGAAAAATGTCCATCTTTATTTTTCCAACTTACAAGTCTTTTGGAAACGTCTAAATAAACAAAAATGTTCAGGACCGGATAGGCGTTCATTTTTCCTTGTGGTATTTTGTACATAGATGAATATCGGTGAACCAAAGGGAAGGGATGATTTCAGCATATAGGGAAATAACTGAAAAAATCACGATAATTAAGTAAAAGTTTTACATGAATGGCTGATTCCGGTTCGTTTAATTTGTATTTTAAGAATATGCAATTCAAGTTTATTCAGTAAAATCTCCACGAAAGCAAAAATGTTTTTTAGAAAAAGCACTCACTCCTAACCTTACGACAGTAACAGCACATGAAACAAAGGAATAAATTCTTGAAGAAGGATCCCCAAAATCTAGAACGGTTTCGATTCACTACAAACCATAAAAAAATGAACAGGTAAAACTATTATTATTTAAAATAATTCTTAAAATTTCTTTGACAGAGCCTCTGAGGCCGATTTTAGCTATGGCCATCATCAAATGATGCTGGGAAGTCAATGTGGAATATGCTAGCAAACATGCAAGTAGTGATTCTAACGTCCATCACTACTATAACTGACGTTGAAAACTTTGAAAATACGTTAGAAACTTTGAAAATACGAAAAGTGATCGAATGAGGAAGTATTGTTGATAATACCACAGATGAATACACAGAAGTAACATTATATATATAAATGCAATTTAATTTGAAAGTTCAGTGAAATTCCTCGGTTGTTCAGGCAGTCATTACCTTCTGGATTTGAACGAATCCATTACAGGACAGGACATAGGCAACGTATACATTATAGTTTTAAGGAAACGATGCTTACTGGAACGGAACGGAATATAGAATTTAGGCCAAAGGCCTAGCACTGGGCCCTGTGTGGTCATTCAGAGTTGAAGGGGAAATTGAGAGTAGAAAGATTTGAAAGGTGAAACAGGAGGGAAACCTAGCAAGAAGGAAGAAAGAGAATAAGAAAAGAGGTAGAGTGAAAGGAACACAAAATATCCCAGCCTCTTGAAAGGAGAAAAGCTGCATTCAAGTCTTACAAATATACTGTAAGGAGCGAGTGAGAAATACCCTCAGTGAGAGGTACCCTCCCTGTTTCAAAACAAACACTCGGCAGGAGTTTGAAAAGTAACGGACGATTGCATATGGGGAAAAAGTCTCCAGAAGCGAAGAGGGGAAAATATATCTGGCTACAGTCTGGACGATCAATAGATTTCAAATATTTCTCAGCGTTTCTGAAAAAGGAAACTTTTCACGTGGCGAGAAAAGAATACCCTTGGCGATATTGGCAGTCGGGTGATGTATATGGTGCAAAGTGATGTTTAGCTTCAGAAATATCTTTTTAAAGAATGAGGTCATTCTGAAATTATATATTGGACGTCATCACTCAAAATACCCATTCGTTACGGGTACATATACCTGCAGAAACCTTCAGGTACTTCTTAATGAATGAAATATGGAAACGATATCCTGGATGCTGTCACTTGAAATACCTGTATGTTAATGGTATATATAATTTCTGAAGAAGCCTTCAGATATTTCCTTTTAATGAACGAAATAATATGGAAAATATATATTGATGTTACCAGTTAAAAAAGCCGTATGTCAATGGTACAAACAATTTCTGAAGAAATCTTGAGGTATTTCTTTTGAATGAATGAAATATGGAATATATATATATATATATATATATATATATATATATATATATATATATATATATATGTATGTATGTATGTATATACACACACACACACACACATATATATATATATATATATATATATATATATATATATATATATATATATATATATATATTGCACGTTAACAGTTAAAAATACCCGTAAGCTAATAGCAGATATAACATCTGCGGAAACCATGAAAACGCATATAAGAAAGGCCTCCCACTCCGTTCCAACCACATGATAAAATAATTCATCATCGGAAAGGCACGAAATAGTCGAATCCAATTTAACAGCAGCTTCAAAATACTTTGAAGCGCCGTGCAATTCACTTTCTCCTTTCTCCGCTCTTCGAATATCTTTTCAGCCACCTTTCTTTGTACATAAGCCTTTTACGAGAGAAAGGGCTACCTCTTGATTGAGCCACCGACGTGGATATCAACGCCGTTATCTGACCGAAATCTAATTTCGCTGGACTGTAGCAATCCTGTCAGGTCGAATTTAATCCAGAATGAAATAAAATACAGCGTGCGAAGCGGTTAATCGCTCCGCAACAGATGGTATAACTGAATAAGAGGAGATAGCGATGACCGCCAGCGTGTGTTTCCTTTGGTGGAAAGTGTTTCATTCCGTTTCCTATTTTGACAGACAAATTGTCATAGGATTTTCATGAAAAATGTATTGCTGTAACGCCTAGTTCTTGTAACTTCTGACAACCAATGACTTTTGTAATTTTGTTAACTATCAAATTCTTGGCTATGCTATCTTTTGTTTTATTATTAACAAATACTAGTTTGTTCTGACAGCTTTTCAACATTTAAAAGTGTTCAACAAGCAAGTGGATTTCAATGCCTATGTTTATGTTGTTCAGAGGCACACTTTTTTCAAGCAAGAATAGAATTTGTCTGTACAGCTAGCCATAACCACAACAACAGTTATACAGTTATGCTGTATTTGAAGAAAAAAACTCCAGTAATAGTAGGAATATTAATTTCATTAAATAAATATCGGTGGAATTACTACTTATTAGTGAAATCATAATATATGCATCACTATGCGTAACAAGAAAAATATTAGATTAATAGTGTACTTTGTTTGTAATTTCTGCCAATCATTTCAGTGCTAAGAATCTGTCTATCTACAATAATAAAATCCGAGATCTGATCTTGTTTGTCCTTCCCAGGTGACAGTGAGGGAGACATGACACAGTCACCCACCCCCTGCAAACCAGTTTGTCCACCCCGAGCCGGGGAGGGGCAGGTAGGGGAACGGGGCGGTAGGGGAGACATCCACCCTCCCCCTGCAAAAAGTGTTTGTCCGCCCCGGGCCGGGGAGGGGTAGGTAGGGGAACGGGAGGGTAGTGGAGACACACTCCTCATGCATACAGTGTTTGTCCGCCCCGGGTGGGGGCGGGGTAGGTAGGTAAACGGGAGGGTAGGGGAGACCTCCATCCTCCTCCTGCAAACAGTGTTTGTCCGCCACGGGTGGGGGCGGAGTACGCAGGGGATGGGGGGAGGGGGGGTAGGGGAGACAGCAGCCCAGGGTTCCTAGCTCGTGAATTATATAACACTAAACTCACCCTGTAAATTAAACGTACAAATGCAGTCGAACATCAACCCACACTTTCTCCGGTTCCCCGACAGATTCAAAGGTGTGTTTACTTACTCTGGTTGGACTCCTGTTCCTTTCCCCGCACCGTATCACCGTAACCCCAAGTAATTCAGAGATGTTTGGAATGGAAACAATACCAGCGACTCCACTGGAATATCACAGAGAGATTTCATCAACAGCTATGTGTCCATTCAAAGTTTCTCGACTTCAAGAATATTGTAGGTTCCAATTTCACCCAGTCTTTGTAAATACGAGCGAAGGTGCTGTGGAAATAACATGTTAATATGTTATATATTAATCCTGTCATGTTTTGAAATGTTACATAAGAAATGTAGAAATTCGAGCTAACAGATGACAATAAACTTATACTTGATATGTACTTTTGGAAAGGTAGAAACTCCCTTTACAGTTATATCAGAGTTCACGAGCAAATACAATGGTTGGTATTAACAGAGAAACGTAAGTTATTCATAATGCTGTTTCTGCCATTCCGTATTCAACAGCACTGTACTGCTCTATATCATAAGTACAGAAGACTATCACTGATTTATTTTTAACGAAATTAATGTATAAACTTCGGGGTTTTAATTAAATAACTACTTCATTCACTCATCCATCACGGCTCTTGTACAAAGATTAGACCCATAAAGCTATCATGATAAAAGCGCCGGACTTCGGGAAAAGGAAATATTATCTCCAGGCCGTCTGCGCGTAAAAGGTGTGTCAGCTGAGATGAAGGGACGATGTAACAATTGTCTTTGCACAGGGGTTTCGTCTTTTAGCAAAATGCAACGCCAGGCGAAAAAGGTTATTGAGGAGAAAATTCAAGGAAAATAAAGGAAGATAAGTGTACTGCAAATATTAGATAGCACTGAAAGGTTTCGGATTTACAGAAGGATGGTGGATGGGTTATATATTGTATTAAAGGGAATCCATTAATTAAAAAAAAATGAACTTCAAATATATTGTGTAAAATATTCCAGGAATAATAGGACTGAAAAATATGATATCAATATACGTTTGATTTACAGTCGATTAACTGAGTATGGAAAAGATTGCATTAACATGAAAATAATGAAGAAAATTAATGAATAACTTAGAAATCAGACAATAAGATATAAAAGAGACCTCAAAATTAATTCAAAAGCAACGATTGTTTACCAAAACAATTCACAGAGTCCCTGAATTTCTCAGAAGTAGTGATTTTAGTAAAGTGAAAATAAAGAAGATTAATGAACAACGTAGAAATCGGACAGTAAAATAAAAAGGGGACCTCGGCATTAATTCAAAAGGAACGATTGTTTGCCATAACAATTCACCACCAAGGCCCTGAATTTCTCAGTAGTGATTTTAGTAACACGAAAATAAAAAAGATTAATGAATGACTTAGAAATCAAACAATAAAATAAGCAAGTAAAAAATTTTCAGAAGTTTCTTCGGCGCAGTCGAGTTTTCTGTACAGCGCATAATCAAGGCCACCGGAAATAGATCTATCTTCAGGTAGTCTTGGTTTACTGCTGTATGAGCCGTGGCATGAAACTCCCAGCCGGCCGTGGTGGCCTGTGTTGTTGCGTTGCCAGAAGAGCGATTATGGCTAATTTTAATCTTATAATAAAATCGAAACTGCTGAGGCTAGAGGACTGCAATTTGGTCTGTTTGATGACTGGAGGGTGGATGATCAACATACCAATTTGCAGCCCTCTAGCCTCAGTAGTTTTTAAGATCTGATGGCGGACAGAAAAAAATGCGGACTGGCATACAGAGCCCGAACAATAGTTTTCTTTTCAGAAAACTAAAACTAGACCTCGAAATCAATTCAAAAGGAGCGATTGTTTACCATAACAATTCACAAAGCCCCTGAATTTCTCAGAAGTAGCGAAAGCTGTGTCACCAAAACTATCAGGAGACGGGACCTCCTCAGTAATACTAACGAGAGACTCCGACGATAACAGTAATGGGAAATGTCAAGAGTCCTAACGAAGTAAGGTATGGGCCGCACTGGACCTAAACATTTGCTTGTTAGGGAGCAAAGAGAATGCTACAGGAGGGGACTCTCTCTCTCTCTCTCTCTCTCTCTCTCTCTCTCTCTCTCTCTCTCTCTCTCTCTCTCTCTCTCTCGTCCTTTGATACTGAATATTGTCCAAGATCTTTTAAAAATAAACTGGCAATAGAATATGACTTTTTTTCAGTTTGAATATATAAAGGCAATTGTAAGTGTTTACGGTCAAATAATATGATGGAAGGTAAAGGAATTAAATAAGACAACATAACAGGAATTTTTTAGTTTAAATGTATATAGGCAATTGTAATAGTTAATGGTAAAATAGTATGAAGCAAGATAAAGGAACTATGTGCCATTTATTCCTACTACCAAGAACAAGTTGAGCTCCACCAAAATCCAGTTGTAGCATCCAGGACAAGTGACCTGGAATAAAGCAAGGCCAGTCAGCTCCAGTCTGTTAACTGTCAGGATCATCTCAGTCAATTAACCTACGAAAACTCCGACCAAGGATTGGGACAAGCAGATTTGAACCAAATCCATGGATATGAAACCTGATCCATCTGGCCTCTGTCATCATTATAATTATATATATATATATATATATATATATATATATATATATATATATATATATATATATATATATATATATATATATATATATATATATATATATATATGATTTATCAGACCGTCATTTATATACAATCACGAAGCTACAAATGTCGCTTAATATCAAATTCACGCTACCTCGGGAGTATCCCAATAGGGAATTATCACCGAAGGGGAATTTATAAGAGCTGCGTGTTCCATACGTACCAATGAACTATCATGGCGGAGGTGGGTTAATGCCAAGGCTAAGTAAAATTTCCCCGCTCGCGACGGGTAAAATAAGTACAGAAAACTCGGCATTGACTTATAACTCTCTTGATAGCTCAGTGGTGGAACGTCGACTGGAGTTGCTGGATAAGTTCTGTGTCGTGAAATCGCGACCCGGCACTACCAATCCATTTATCACTTATAAATTCCCCCTCGGTGACAATTCCCTATCTGGATACTCCTGAGGTAGCGTGAATTTGATATTAAGCGACATTTGTAGCTTCATGATTTGTATGTATGTACATATATATATATATATATATATATATATATATATATATATATATATATATATATATATATATATATATATAATTATATTTATATTTATATATATATATATATATATATATATATATATATATATATATATATATATATATATATATATATATATATAACTATACATACATACATAAACATTCATTACGACTTGGGCATTAGAGAACAGATAATCACAACACTCTTAAATTAATGTAACACGCGAGCATCATGTCAGATGCAGGCAAAACATCATGTATTATGCCGCAGGAAATACGGTAATTTGTACATCCTCTTATCCGGAAACTCTGTCCCTAACATTAATTCGCTTTTGTAATTACAAAGCTGTAAGCGGAGTTATTCGAAATTCTATCTAATAATTGCTACTGTAGATAAAAGGGTTCCCTGAAATGTTGTTTCTATCAAATTTTAGAACATGACGTTGAATTACACGTAGATTTTAATGTCTGGAATATATTGCTGAATAATTCTATTGTTGAAGGTTTAGCGAGGTTCAGCTTTATACCCTATTTAAATGATGCGTTTTTATATGCTATTTTCTGCTTGTAATGGACGAACCTCATATGCAGAAATTGTAACCTAGGAAATGACACAGCTAATGATTTATGTCATTCAAGGAAATAAATTCATAAAGCTTATGCACTACAAAAACCCATTATATGATTATGATAGAAGCAGATGTTATTTATGAACCTTTATTATATAGCTAAAGTCAGTCTTACTAATTAAAATTTACTTTAATGTGGGAAGAATTAGCCTTAAACATAAAGTAGAGGATTGTCTAAAATATAAGTATTAGAATTCCAATTTCGTTTTCTTTATTTACTCAAACCTCTCAGGATTTTCGAACGTTCGGTCAGTGAGTTATCTCTCTCTCTCTCTCTCTCTCTCTCTCTCTCTCTCTCTCTCTCTCTCACTTAACACTGATTTGTTTTTCAAAAGCCTGAGAACACGACATTCTCTCTCTCTCTCTCTCTCTCTCTCTCTCTCTCTCTCTCTCTCTCTCTCACACCTAACACGGACCTGTTTTTCAAAAGCCTGAGAACACGAAATCTCTCTCTCTCTCTCTCTCTCTCTCTCTCTCTCTCTCTCTCTCTCTCTCTCGGAGTAGTCCCATTTGCTAACCAGTATAACGGTCGGTTGCTCGAGAGGTACCTGTCCAAGATGGAGGTGACAAGGAGTCAGATGGCCCGGTATTAATGTTTGTAGGTGTATTTGCTGGGTAGGGGAGAGGGGAGTGGGGAGTGGGTTGGGGTTGGGGGGGAGGGGAGGGAGGGAATGTCACTGTTACTGCTTCAACAGTCCTGTATGCTGTTGCTTTTGCAGGATGTTGATGGGAAGGAGTGGTGTGTTAATCCAAGATGACAGTAGTGTTAATTGATCGTAAGACAGTATGTCTAAATCAGATATATATATATATATATATATATATATATATATATATATATATATATATATATATATATATATATATATATATATATATATATATATATATATATATAGGATTACCATAAGCAGTGTTTGTTGTTTAGATCAGAAAATTCACCGTTGTAACTTACAGTCAAGAAATGAAATATATTGAAGTTACGCAAACTACGTATCATTTTCAATGTTACTTCATACTCGATAGCCTAGACACCGTACAATTAAATGTACCTTTCTCTAAGAACACCAAAATAGAAAGGATTCAACTATACGTAAAATACTGTGACTTTAAATGCATCAGATTTTCGCTTTTAACCATTATGTGAAAGGATTTTTTTTTTTAGCAATATATTAAGCAAAATTAATCAAACCGATATACATTGGCTTATGTAAGTTTATTACATATGTATTTGGCCAGGGAACGAAAATGCAAACAATTTCGTTAGTAGATTAAATGAACAAATGCCCTCGATAAAATTTACTATGGAAATGGAAACTGGTTATTCCTACCCTTTTCGGATGGCTAAATACAAACATAATATTTGGTTTAAATTTAGTGTATACATAAAACCTACCAATATCCTCGTTTATTTACATTTTATAATTCAATTCCGGCTGCAGAAATAAGCAACGAAATCCGTATTTGCTTTCCTATTCTGATTGTCATTATGTACATGAGCAATATACATATAATAATAATGATCATTTATGCAAGAAATTAAAGTATTCTGACAAATATTAGACGATGCATTAAAATTATTTAACTTATTATCAACATAGCAAAAGAAACCTATTATGAACAAATATATTACTTGTATTGCCATATAGTAGTTTAATCACAACGTACTGATCGCCCCATTAGAGTGAAATATATTTCTATATAAAACGAATCTTATAAAACTGATACGGATCAAGAATTGTTTTCCATGAAAATTATAATATGATGAATACCTCATATTTTGCTTCCGTGAAATATTTGGGATAGAGTTGATTCACCCTTCATAAAAAGAAACAGTTCTCGGAAATACTACCGAATCTTATTATCGATGAGCATGGTAAATGTCACTGTCAATGGGGCAGTGCCCTGGATAATGGCTGTCCCTGTGAATGGGGTAATGCCCTGGATAATATCGTTAGTCTGGTATGAATGGGCTTTGATTTCTTATTGAGCAGCGGTCAAGGTAATTTGGTGGCGCCCCCCCAAAAAAGAAATGTACACTTCCTTATACAGTATATTAGCATACCTCCAGTATTGTAAGTTCATTGACCTGAGGTTCGTCATTAATGATAAAGAATGACTTCAATGAGGAATATGTTATTCTTATTCAGATTGGATTCCTTGCCGTTATAGATTTCTCAAAAGAGTAGTTTTTTTTTATAGACCAAGTATATTTTATTACAAGGCAGAGTCTATGCACGTATGATACTAAGGGGATGGAAGTTTTTTTCGGGATGGTGGATAACGGTGGATAAGCAATGAACTTATAGATACAACGTGTGAGTTTTTTTAATGCCACCCCCCCCCCAAAAAAAAAACAGAACCAGTTAAAAGGTTGCTCTACATAAAAGTTTTTTTTCATGTAATGCAGGACCAGCCATGGGTTCTTTTTAATCCCCCAAAAAACAGAACTACTTATAAGGCTGCTCTACATAAAGGTTTTTTTCATGTAATGCAGGACCAGTCAAAAACCCTTTGTGCCGTTTGTAATGCCAGCATTAATTACTACCTTATTACAATAATGCGATGAAATTAATGCTGTTTCTTTATAGATTTGTTTTTATTCTCTGGGGTGGGGATGTGCCTACTCTCTCACAAGTAGGGATATATATTATATGGATACCAAATACCCTTTTTTATTCTTTGCAATAGTTTTTTTTTTTTAAATTCTTATAACCCCTTCTTACCAGAACTAGTTAAAACACGCAGACATGTCCGTGACACTTGCTTTCCATTTCAGAACGCAAACCGTTAAAGCAGCTTTATGTTGTTCCATCTTATCAGTGTTCCATTTTTATTGCCATATTACTACGAAAACCTTTATGCAAGTCCGGTATTTGTAGACTTTTTATGTGTCTTTAAGTACTGTCTTTTCTTGTGTCATTAAGTACTCCTTTATTACGCGTCTTTAAGTACCCTTACAGGATTCCACTGTCTGAAGCACAGACATTCAATATCAACATTTTCTTAATTTTTATACATCCCTACAATATTGTATGTCTATGTTTCTAACTTTTATTTTTCAGGCCTTTTATTTAGAATGGGGGTTTTTCTCCTTTAAGAGTAATATCTCACTCTTGACGATATTATGTACATATTTTTAGATTTTCATTATGATATCTTAGCAATGATCCAACAATTACATTTATTGCTTGCCACCATTCCAGATTTAAACATGGTATTGTTTGCTGTTGTAGGCTCTAGAATACGTACACACGTTATATATATATATATATATATATATATATATATATATATATATATATATATATATATATATATATATATATATATATATATATATATTATATATATATATATATATATATATATATATATATATATATATATATATATATATATATATATATATATATATATATGTATATGTATATATATATATATTATATATATATATATATATATATTATATATATATATATATATATATATATATATATATATATATATATATATATTTAAGTAAAAATTATGAAATGGACATCAATTTCCTGTCCTATCAGGAAATATGAAGCCGTTATTATTATCGTTAAGATTATTTTTTCTCAAAATTTTATTATTTCTATACCAGATTTCTTATTTTTCCCATTTTCATATCTCATTTTTGTTATTATTATCTAATTTTTCAATATTATTATCTTGTCATTATTTTTCCGGGGGGTGGGGCCACGTGCCAAGCACCCCCCCCTCCGCCCCCGGATCCGCTAATGACTGTAGGTATCAAAAGGAAATGTCATGAAGGATTAACATGAATGAAAAAACGACTTTCATTTCCCGCTTTCCTGCAGCCTCTGCAGTACTTATATTCAAAACGAAATGAAAGCAAAATGAAACTGCAGTTAATTAATAAAGCTCTGTTTCCGTCCTCTCCATAAGAGTACCCTGAAAGCAAAAGAATGATGATAACTGCTGCAAATTCGCTCGAAATAAGATCGCAGGAAAGCCACAGGAAATTACAACTTTAATTCACTGTAATATCCTCTTTGGCTGAGCTGCCATTAACTTAATAATTCATCGGAAAATTGAAAAATTAATTCTATATGACAATATATAATGTGGTATTACATAAATTATTAAACAGTAAATTTCTTACGTAAAAATGCCACTTAAAATAGATCAAGGAAATATTGCATATTTCATACACTTCTGTTTACAAAAGCCGTTGATATCTTACTACACATCAGTGTTGTGTCTTCCTTCGTCCTCCTACCACATACACATATACACATGCATGGTCCCTCATTCACAAACACACACACACACACAGGACTGAGTGCGTTAGAGAGAACGCGGTTTTTATGTTGCTTAACATGTCATTATTGCTAGCATTCAATAGTGAGAGTGATTTTCAGTATCTATAAGGAATACTACTATTACTATAACTAATACTGATGACAATAACATGGTCTTTTAAACGATTAAAAGCTCATTTGTTCTATATTAACATAATTAGTCGAATTCATTGAGAAATAATACTTTGCTTTTTATCAATGAATAGTGAATATGATGGCAATTATAAATCAAGAAAAAGCTAAGAAAAAAAATCAACACGCATGAATAATGAAATTAAAGGAGAGTATGAAAAAATATCTTTAAATTAATTGCATTAAGATGAAAAATATATAAAGACAAATGTCTGATATTTCACAAAAGATACAAAACTATAACCGAACTTCGAACAACAGGAGGACCCTCTCATGACCAAACCAGATTTATGGGGGCGCGGAATCGCTACGAATATCAGATAGCGTATTAAATCAATCGATATGGAAGAAAAAGGAGCAGGCAGGGGGAAAGAGGGTCTGAACTTAATGGAAGAATGGCACGAAATGCAGGATCCAAAGGTACCTCAGTTGTCACGCTATTAGAAAGTAATCAGATTTACGGGTCCCATTTAGATAGCCGTTGCATAATAAGTCAGCATTTTTATTTCTCAGGGAACCTTTTAAGCCTTGGTGAGAATGTATTTGGAGACTTGAGAGATAATTCTCGTATAAGTAATATAAATTTTATTTGCTGTGCATGAGAACTTTGCAATATATATTAATAGACGAACAAGTCAGGGACGTATTCTGTTCTATTTTTGCTCGGGGTAATATGCTTGCATGCGCATATATTCGCAAGCAAGACCATTTACTAAATACCTATAAATGCATAGGTATAACCCATAGCATATCATCTATCTGCTCCTCATAACATAAATTTACCCATGGCTTCCAATAGTAAACGTAAATCTTTTCAAAATATTTTAATTTATTTTCGTCGTAATATGCATTCATGTACATATGTTCGCAAGCAAACACATTCATGAAATACCTATAAAAGCACAAGTACAACCCAAAGCATAATAGTACCTTACTCCTCGTTAATATAAGTAGTGAATCTGAATATTTATAAACACCCGCCGTTAGTGAGTCATTTCCAGCTCAAAACAGTCGTGGAAATTAACAGCACAGAGACTGATATAGTTAGCATCTGGGAGTGAGAAATCGGTTGGCATTAGCCGAAATGGTCCACTTAAACTGGTCTTTAGGGTTAACGTGTATTGTAATGAAGATCGTACTGATACGCATTCAACACTGAATAACAAACGATTGCAGACTAGCTAAGCTTCTTAATCTAGAGGGATCTTTATTTACGATTGTAATTTTCCCTGATAACGCTGCATTTATATTTTCTTTTAATACACAGCCTTCGTTTGTATGGGATTAAATGGAGGTCCGTATAAATGGTAGACTATACAAATGCTTTGCAGGGGATCAAAGGATGTTCGTTTCAAATTACCAGATCCTGAAGAAGCGGGTGTTGGGAATTATCAAAATTTATATCAGGATGCTTAGAGAAGACATATCCCATTCTGGGTCAGTGTTAGATAGTGTAACTGCTGTATTCATTGTGATGGATACACGAAATAGATTTTACCTCTGATGATTTAATTTACATCTTCAGCACAATTTAGTAAATTGATTCAATCAGAATTTCATTACGTTTTGCTTCTGTCTCAGATTATTAATAATAATACTGGATTCTATTCAGCTGGATCCTAGCTTTCAGGAAGCATTTTGTATCTTTGTGTAAAGGAAATAATAATTTTCCACAATAAATGAAACAACCTTCCACAATAATTGAAACAACCTTCCACAATAAATTAAACATCTTCCACAACAAATGAAACAACCTTCCACAACAAACGAAACAATCTTCCATAATAAATGAAACAACCTTCCACAATAAATAAAAGGAAAGTATGAAGCTGGGTTAACAGTAATAGGATATACTCTTATTTCCTGGAAGAAAACAATTCCTCAGATATCCATGATCGCTCTCCCCCTCTCTCTCTCTCTCTCTCTCTCTCTCTCTCTCTCTCTCTCTCTCTCTCTCTCTCTCTCTCTCTCTCTCGCACACACAAACACCCACACACGTACAAATACACTCCTTTCTAAAATCCCTTAACCATTTGCTGACTTTTATACCCTTCACTGAATACTGAAGACATATTCAGTATATCCTCTTCCTTGTCAATGTAATTTGAGTAAACTCTTCCTCTGATACAAATTATATATAAGATCCTATTAGAATGACGAATTTGTTGTCAGTTTGTCCCTGATGTAGTGGAGAGGGAAAGAAATGGATGAAACAAGCTTTCATAATAAATGAATTAACCTTCCACAATAAATGAAACATTCTTCCACTATAAATGAAACAACCTTCCACAACAAATGGAACAATATTCCACAATAAATGAAACAACCTTCCACAATAATTGAAATAACCTTCCACAATGAAACAACCTTCCACAACAAATGAAACAACCTTCCACAATAAATGAAACAATCTTCCACAATAAATGAAACAATCTTCCACAATGAATGAAACAACCTTCCACAATGAATGAAACAAACTTCTACAATAAATGAAACAATATTCCACAATAAATGAAACAACATTCCACAATAAATGAAACAACTGTCCACAATAAATGAACCAACCTTCCACAAAAAATGAAACGACCATCCACAAAAAATGAAACAACCTTCCACAATAAATAAAACAACCTTCCACAAATAAATGAAATAATCTTCCACAATAAATGAAACAACCATCCACAATAAATGAAACAACCATCCACAATAAATGAAACAACCTTCCACAATAAATGAAACTACCTGCCACAATAAATGAAAAAAACCACCACAACAAATGAAACAATCTTTCACAATAAACGAAACAACCGCCACAATAAATGAAACAACCATCCACAATAAATGAAACAATCTTCCACAATAAATGAAACACCCTTTCACTTCACTGTCCGTCTAATATCCAGACCGCACCAAATTCTTCCTCCCAGTTAATCGCAATCGATGCCACAGAAAGGGACGGAGAGAGTTTTCTACAGTAGCCCTTTCTTGGTCCGCATAATTTAGGGATCAGGTTGACCGTTACAGCAACCACCCATTGAGGCATTACCAGTAGAGTAGTAGAGGACTAGTAAGACTAAGCTAAACACTCTTTTCAGTGTATAGCCATTTTCCTAACTCTACGCTTACAATTTCAGTATTCCCAGTATAATTCTTCTTATGCACAACTTCCCTGGGGACGGTTGAAGTGTAACATCGTTTACACTCGGCATATTTACATAACTTAAGCCTTTATTTCCCGAGGGAGGCCATTGCTGGGGGCTACCAGTAAAACGTTATGCGTATTTTATCGTATAGTTATCACACTCTTTACATTATGTGATGTTATTCGCTTCCTCCATTTCTTTTCATCGAATTGTTTTGTAGCATTTACTTACCTATCTATTCAGATATCTACCTATCTATCTATGTTTCTCTCTCTCTCTCTCTCTCTCTCTCTATCTATCTATTCATTCATATATATATATATATATATATATATATATATATATATATATATATATATATATATATATAATATATATATATATATATATATATATATATATATATACATATATATATATATATATATATATATATATATATATATATATATATATATATATATATATATATATATATATATATATATCTATCTATCTATCTATCTATCTATCTATCTATATATATATATATATATATATATATATATATATATATATATATATATATATATATATATATATATATATATTTGTGTATAAAACCAGAACACTCTACCACAGCCCTTTAGACTAAAGGAATGCATTTCGGTCACAGGGTTTTAATCCGTTTAACAGGAAATCTAAAAGGAAAAAAGTTCTTAGCAATAAACAAAGTCACTAGAAAAAATACGAGCCTTTTTTTTCTCTCTGTGAAATACGATATTGGCTACAGACTAAATTTTGTACTCCCTGCAGCTTGGAACTGATCCATTATAGTTAAAATTTTCTCGTGAAAGTAAATTTAATATGAGCGAACTCAACCTGATCAGCCTAATACTGCTCTGTGGTTTATATTTTTTTTATCAGAGTAGGGAAATATAGATCAAAGTTTCATATTTTAAATAAACGACTAGATTTTATTTTTCGATGCATTATGAAAATTACATAGATTACGTACCGGGTAAATATTATGTTTAAAGCTTAAAAGATATTCTAATATAGGTGATACGCCCTCCAAAGCCATGGAATTACTCCCCTCTCTCTCTCTCTCTCTCTCTCTCTCTCTCTCTCTCTCTCTCTCTCTCTCTCTCTCTCTCTCTCTCTCTCTCTCTCAATAATTCATTCACTGAAGTTCGCTCTACCTCTTCCAACCACTCCCCCAACCATTTAAAATCAAACGTAATGTTAGCTCAAATAATTCTCCACACTCTTATTCGTAAATCCGGTGACAATAGCGTGATCTTGAGCTATTAACTCAAGCAATGCGCTTGTGCACGACACTGTCAGTATCAAGAATATTATAACAAATTTATAAACCGTTAAATATATTACTCTTGCTTTACGCTACATCAAAGATAAACTGAGAAAGAAGATGCATCAGACATATGACTCAAGATTAAATCTCATGTGTGAAGGTAGTCTATGGGGGAGAAAAGGTCTTTTCTTCCATAAAAGCTTGTTACGATCCTTTCCCGTTGGATTTTGGTATCTTTAAGGAAAATTACCTACAGGAGAATGGCACTGATATTATACAGTGGAAAGATTAGTTTACTAAATTATTAATGACAAAATTATAAGAGATTTGCCAGAGCAAAATGCAAAGTTTAAGTTTTGCCATACGATCAAAAAATGACTAAATCCACATACAGTGACATCGATTATCATATCAGGTCAGAACGTTATCAACATTCCGCCTTGGAAATGTATTAGGATGAAAGATTGAAGTTACTAGCATATTAATAAAAATTGATAACCGTTTTTCTAGATTTATACGGTTAGGAAAAAAATGTCTTTCTGCCTACATGATATTAGGAATAAAAATTTTCCACTGTTTTCTTTAGCTTTTCAGTAATGCTATCTAAGACAAATTAACAGATAAACTAGGTAAAACGAGTAACAAGAAAATAAACTCTTATTACATAAGCGGGAATGAAAAAAAAATACAGAAAAAAACATTAATTTATAAACGCAATTTAATCAGCCAGATTCATGGTAACCTTGCCATCCCCTTTGCTATAGCATACGAAACCCTCAATATAGCTATATTTAGAACCCATCTATTTGTATTTGTTTATACAAATAAAGAGAGAGAGGAAAAAAAGGCGACATAGTCTTAAAAATCACTTAACACAATACCAGGAATTTTATCAGACGAGCCGAGCGCACCCTGAAAAGGAAGATTAATCAATTCTTCATTACATAATTGAGAATTCTTCATCACAGATGGTCTCTGTGCCTCAATCCCGATGCGACTCCCACATTAGACCCTTCATGTTAGCCTGCTTATGAGCTTCCATTTCCCCTCAGTGTAATTAGGAACAAAATTAATTAGCTTACTCGGACGAAACAATTAATTATCTTGCGCATGATTGATGATGATAACAGATAACCACAAACAAGGAGAAATAAAACAAGGTTATATTATGCTTTCAAAGGTTCTTATTGACAAGAATGAAATCATTTTCATTCTAGGCAAGAGGCTGGGCGTGAAACTAAAATTTTTTTTATATTAACTTTAAAGTAATAATCCTTACACACACACACACACACACACACACACACACACACACACACACACATATATATATATATATATATATATATATATATATATATATATATATATATATATATATATATATATATATATACATATATATATATATATATATATATATATATATATATATATATATATATATATATATATATATATATATATATATATAAATATATATATATACATATATATATATATATATATATATATATATATATATATATATAAAATATATATATATACGTGTGTGTATATATACATGTGTATATATATACACATATACATATACATGTACCTCTATTCCTTCATTTGCAGATGAACACGAGAATGAAAGCGGGTGACACGACCAATTGACAAAAACATCTCCCGGGAAATAAAACGAGTCTGTCTGTTAAGACAGGGCGGATGTCACCTGTCCAATAAGCTCATATGAGAGGAAGGACAGAGGAGGATCCACGTCTGTCCAAAGGAGATAGCAGTTGACAGACAGTCGACAGATGTAGGAAGCGACATTCTGTCTCCAAACACCGAATTATCCTCTCATATATATCTTGGGACTCGCCGTCCTGACAGCGATGGGCTAAATTGGAAGCCGCCGAATTCCGTCGATCTCAATATTAAAAGCAAGTAAAAAATGCTCCGATGTTTCTACGGCGCAATCGAGTTTTCTGTACAGCCGCTACAGCGTATAATCAAGACCACCGAAAACAGATCTAGCTTTCAGTGGTCTTGGTATAATGCGGTATGAGCCGCGGCCCATGAAACTTGAACCACGGGCCGGTGGTGAAATCCTACATCGTTGCCAGAAGCACGATTATCAATAACTTTAACATTAAATAAAATAAAATGTACTGAGGCTAGAGAACTGCAATTTAGTATGTTTGATGATTGGTGGGTGGATGATCAACATACCAATTTGCAGCCCTCTAGCCTCAGTAGTTCTTAAGATCTGAGGGCGGACAGAAAAAGTGCGGACGGACAGACAAAGCCGGCACAATAGTTTTCTTTTACAGAAAACTAATAAAAAGTAAATATTCCTGTTCACATTTTACAGAAGCAAAAGTTTCATTTTATAACTATTTATGGGTTACTTGTGAACTGTCAAGGACTGGACGCAAATAAATGTTCCTGTTAACATTTAGTGAAAAACTAAGTTTTATATTTACAGTTTACTTATGAACTATCAAGGACTGCATGCAAATATTATGAAACTGTACAAAAAAATGTTTTCCAAATACGCAACCTTTTTTTTTTAAATATAGAAATATTTATGCCATCATAAATCCAAAAACTTCATTATACGATATTTCTGTTAATATTTTAGTCAAAAACTTTTAATATTTTTTTTTTACTGTATATGGTTTACTCATGAACTGTCAAGGCCTGCACGTAAATTTTTTTAAACTAAAGAAATATATTCGAAATACATTTTCTTTTTCAAAATTAAAAAAAGATGTATGTCATTATATTTCTAAAAACCAATTATGGGACCTTGATTCGATTCGAGCTTACCGGGACAAATATCCGCAGATCTATTAGCGTCCAGTATGTGATACAGATTAGAAAAATCCATTGAAGGACATATAATGAAGAATCATATCTGACATAATTCATGTCTACTATTCTGCCGTAAATTGGAAGACTGCAGTATTTGCAAAAATACAAAACTGAGAAAATTGGTAGATAATGCAGTTTTCCCTTGCCTTAATACTGATTTTGCAGATGCTGCAAATAGGACCCCCTAAACACTCGTGGAAAGCGTTGAAGAATCCTTCTGAAACTGCAGTAACTTGGGTATTAGTGTTTCACGAGCCCAATATGTGATATATCTCAATTTCGAAAATTTTGCAGATTTTGCAGTTTTCCATTTTAGGGCCGTATTATCTTCCTTGAATTGTCAGCAATCCAGTGAGGTTTGGAAAAAAAAAATTTTTGTACGGCCTTTATCAAAATATTCACCGTTCTAATTGAAACACTCAAAATCAATAGAAAGTTATGGTGAGAAAGAGGTACCTCCTAAATTTTCGATATTGCTTCTTCCCTCTTTGACCTTTTAGGGAGGACAAAAAATGTTTTAATATTGTCTGATGATGAATAGACTTAACACCTGCGTAACCATGATAAGAAGTTGGAGGGTGCGAAAAAAGACGAGCTCTTTCACAAAGGAAATATTAAGGAGATATTGTTTTCTAAGAAAACTATGATAGATTGCACGTATGAGAGAGAGAAAGAGAGAGAGAGAGAGAGAGAGAGAGAGAGAGAGAGAGAGAGAGAGAGAGAGAGAGAGAGAGAGAGAGAGAGAGAGATAGGTAGACGATAAAAGTCAACTGGACATGGAAGAATTTATAAAGACGAGTATTTAGATCTAAGTAGGTACATTATTAAGTTAGCATTATAAATTGAAAGTAGGCAACAGCCATATATATATATATATATATATATATATATATATATATATATATATATATATATATATATATATATATATATATATATATATATATATATATATATATATATATATATATATACACATACATACATACATATATATATATATATATATATATATATATATATATATATATAATTTCTTTTAAACTGAAAATATTAAATAGATATGGAGAAGGCAAACGCATCGAGGTATGGAATGCTTATCACCCAAACAAGAGATTTACTTTTCCTGCGAGACTGGCTTTTACATCCTCGCTTCAAAGTAAAACTTAATGCATCGCATTGTTCAAAGTTATCTTTTTTTTCACACGAGATGAAATCTTGCCAAATTTCCCAGAGGAACAAAATTTAATGAAGTGGCACCTAAGGGGGTCTTTCTCGTCGGCAAAAGTGCATTTGCGGAGATTTCCTGCAAATG
>NC_089780.1:19742665-19770165 GCF_040412425.1 Macrobrachium rosenbergii
TTTTTGGTCTCAATTAACTCTATCTTGTCATGTAATATTTTTTGGTCTCAATTAACTCTATCTTGTCATGCAATATTTTTGGTCTCAATTAACTCTATCTTGTCATGTAATATTTTTGGTCTCAATTAACTCTATCTTGTCATGTAATACTTTTGGTCTCAATTAACACTATCTTGTCATGTAATATTTTTGGTCTCAATTAACACTATCTTGTCATGTAATATTTTTGGTCTCAATTAACTCTATCTTGTCATGTAATATTTTTGGTCTCAATTAACTCTATCCTGTCATGTAATATTTTTGGTATCAATTAACTCTATCTTGTCATGTAATATTTTTGGTCTCAATTAACTCTATCTTGTCATGTAATATTTTTGGTCTCAATTTTAACTCTATCTTGTCATGTAATATTTTTGGTCTCAATTAACTCTATCTTGTCATGTAATATTTTTGGTCTCAATTAACTCTATCTTGTCATGTGAAAATCTGGAAAAGGATGGGCTTCGACTGAGTTATCTTAGTCTCTCTCTCTCTCTCTCTCTCTCTCTCTCTCTCTCTCTCTCTCTCTCTCTCTCTCTCTCTCTCTCTCTTCTTATGACAAGGATGGATTTAATCAAAAGAATCATGCGGTCTTCTCGTCTTTCGGAGAAACCCACTCATGAGTATGGAGATAACAAGATTTTAGAGAGAAATATATTGGGAATTCTGACAACTACCATCATTAGTCCTCTAAATATAGAGCACTACGTGATATTCATAAAATGTCATTTCCGAACTCAAGAACCGACGTCAGCGGTGAAAAAAAAACAAAAAGGAAGAAGAAAATAGTAATTAGATATTTATCAACCTTGAAAAATAAACGATTATTTTTATACCATTATTCGACAAAAACAGCTGATTCTGACAGAAACGAAATCCTCCCGAAGAAATCTAATGGGGGGAAAGGAGGAGACTTTATAAGTATAATTTCGGGTCTTGTCACATGAAATATTGTTATAGTCTGAAGGACCCAAGAGAGTCGAGGGGGAGGGAACTAGGGAGAGAAAGCCATTACGTCTAAATAAACCCGATTTATATATATTATAGAGGCAGCTGCCGCTCTCTGTGAAAGAAGGCAATTTATAGGAATTGGAGCGTTATCTCCCCACTGAAGAATGGGCAGAAACCTTCTCCTTCTCTCCCCCTTCCCCTTTCCCCTTCCCGTTACAGTTTTCAATTATTATTTAAAATCTTATTTGTGAAAACAAGCTGCCACACTCAACATTAGCGTTACAATCAAGATTAGCACCTGCGTAACACTTGTAACAGGTGTTACAACACAATCATTTTAGTTATAATTTCTACTGCCGTATTATCGTCAAGATCCTAAATACTAAGGAAGAGAGAGAGAGAGAGAGAGAGAGAGAGAGAGAGAGAGAGAGAGAGAGAGAGAGAGAGAGAGAGAGAGAGAGGATATACTGAGAAAAAGAGAGAGGAAATACTGAGAGAGAGAGAGAGAGAGAGAGAGAGAGAGAGAGAGAGAGAGAGAGAGAGAGAAAGGATATACTGAGAAAAAGAGAGAGGAAATACTGAGAGAGAGAGAGAGAGAGAGAGAGAGAGATCCTTTTGTTATTGTTGTTGGCTAAACAACACTACAGCATTAGCTGAAAACGGACGAATAATCAACAGATATTAAACTAGTCGATTTTAACATGGTTCATAAGACGAGATACTTATTATATCAGGTTTTGCTTTTTAAAAATTTGCCCCACAGACCAACTGGGCCAAAAATGATTTATTCACAATGAATATTGAAATAGACATACAAACTGAAATTATTGGGAGTTGAAAATACAACGACAATATACAAACTATACTCAACAACCAAAAATAAAGTCAAATTACGGGGTAAAGCAGAAGGCTTAAATCTTACAGGACCAGCTTAAGAATAATCTATAATTTATAACAATGGCACAGCGTGATTCTACCAACAAACAACAAACCACATTTGAAAAGCAACTCTTCTAAAAATATCTTTCAGCTTGCCTAACTGATACCAAGCACTCCCATGTTAAATTGGTTCTCAGAAGTGTGATATACACCCCAACTAAGCATTTTATCTCTCTCTATTTAGGCAATGACCGACTCCTGCAAACAATAAACAAATGGATCAGCCAGTGATAGTCTAAGCATAAGGCAATTGCTTAATTTCCATTCCAGCCACCATATTTCTCTAAACACTGGAAAGGTCAGAGGTCTCCCTCGTAGTGGAGCTGGTCTCGTAATCCAGGCCTTCAAGGGATTCACTGGAAATTATGAGGGCAGAGAAATGCTTTTGCATCGTATATTCCCCGAACATGAAAGTGGACTTGGAAAATAGTTAATGAAAGAGTGCGGGAGGAAGGACGAATAAAATTAACCTAGAATAACTTGGGTTTAATATTGCAGACGTGGTCGTGAGTGCGGTAGAATGTGAATAGACCTTTAATTATGAAAAAGGGTTTAGGATCTCTACTTTTGAACATGACTTTAATGCCAAATTTTATGGGATTTAATTTTTTTAAGTTTGACAAACAGCTTTCGTATTCACTTTTTTTTTGCAGTTCTTTTAAATGAAAGGGTCAGAGTAATTGTGTAAAACTTGACAGGTCTTTAAAATTGCAAAACAAAACTCTTAAAATAACGGGTCAGAGTAATTGTGTGAAACTTAAGACAGGTCTTTAAAATTGCAAAACAAAACTCTTAAAATAACGGGTCAGAGTAATTGTGTGAAACTTAAGACAGGTCTTTAAAATCGCAAAACAAAACTTTTAAAATAACAGTCACTTGATGGAAGACATTTTTCATACGTGATTGTGGATATTTTTTTTTATCCTAGGATGGAAGACATTTTTCATATGCGACTGTGGATGTTTTTTTTATCCTAGGATGCAATAGGTCTACCAGCCAAGCTATATAGAAAGACCCAATGCGACCTAAATAAGAGAAACAATACAGATATAAGGAGAAATTTCACTAAACTGTAATGATATTTCGTTTGGAAACCCAAAAAATAAGTTTCCTTTCTCATTTAAGAAACTCGATAACAATTTACAGTAACACAATTGAGAAGTAAATTCAACCCCCCCCCCCTCCAAAAAAAAAAATCAAGATTTATTACTTATTCCTGCAAACATGGAGCAACCATGATAAATTTTATATTTCCAGAAGGCCTATAGAATACTTCAGCTCCTCCCTTCAATGTATACGGTTATGACACGAAAACAAGTTTGGTTCCAGAGCTGTTGCTCAATTATCAATCTTGTCAGAGTGTGTCAATGAGAAACACAGACTCCACATTAATATTCCCTTCCATTTGAATAAAGATGATTGTTATCTATTCAGATCAAACAACAGGCCATACTGTTTACGTTAGAATTAACTTGTCTTATTATGCTTCCTTGATGTTTCACCCAAGGGAAATTATCCAGTGTTTTAAATAATTGGTTACTGAACAGATTTCCGCTAATTACACATGAGAGGAAGTGGCTTTACGGGCATTAAGTGGCAGTCAGACACCCTTAGATCTAGCTCATCAAAATAGTGACCTAACTGATACCTATAACAGAGAGAGAGAGAGAGAGAGAGAGAGAGAGAGAGAGAGAGAGAGAGAGAGAGAGAGAGAGAGGGATGGTATTCAGACACAAGGCGATATTTCTCTTACAGCTCATCGGAATGGTGACCGAAACGATACCAATATCAGAGAGAGAGAGAGAGAGAGAGAGAGAGAGAGAGAGAGAGAGAGAGGGGGTTGACTGATGGGTGTCAAATGGCATCCAGACACAAGAGCGATATTTCCTTACAGCTCATCGGAATGTTGACCTAAATGACACCTATAATAAGAGAGAGAGAGAGAGAGAGAGAGAGAGAGAGAGAGAGAGAGAGAGAGAGAGAGTGATAACGAAAGTCAATCCAAGTTTCATAATATCACATAAAAGTTATAATGGCTTCGGCACGATAATCGTCCAGTTCATGGAAAATGTATTTCAGAAGTTTGAAGTGTGTGATAAGAGGATTTTTTTTTTTTTTAACTTGATCGTCCCTATAAATTTGTTGAGTTTCACGAATCTCTTGATCCCTGATGGCGTTTGATGATGTAGAAGGTCTTCCTAGAAAGTGCTTAGCCTTATTATTGTTATTATTATTATTATTATTATTATTATTATTATTATTATTATTATTATTATTATTATCAGGATACCTAGAGGTTCTTGGATATTTTGCAGCATACACTGAAAGGTTAACTTGTGATGGTGTATAAAGTCTTCTCAGAAAGTGCCTAGCCTTATTATTATTATTATTATTATTATTATTATTATTATTATTATTATTATTATTATTATTATCAGGATACCTAGAGGTTCTTGGATATTTTGCAGCATACACTGAAAGGTTAACTTGTGATGGTGTATAAAGTCTTCCCAGAAAGTGCTTAGCCTAATCATTATTATTATTATTTATTATTATTATTATTATTATTATTATTATTATTATTATTATTATTATTATTTATTATTATTATTATTATTATTATTATTATTATTATTATTATGATTATTATTATTATCAGGATACATAGAGGTTCTTGGATATTTTGCAGCATACACTGAAAGGTTAACTTGTGATGATGTACAACGTCTTCCCAGAAAGTGCTTAGCCTTATTTCCTTGATATTATTATTATTATTATTATTATTATTATTATTATTATTATTATTATTATTATTATTATTATTATTATTATTATTATTATTAGCAGGATACATTGAGCTTCTTGGATATTTTGCAGCATACACTGAAAGGTTAACTTGTGATGATGCAAAATATCTTCCCAGGAAGTGATTACCCTTATTTTCTTGCTATTAGTATAGTAGGGTATCTTCCTTTTCTTTTATTTCTATTTTATCTTAGAATGCAACATAAATTCTATGTCTAGAATAATATCGCTTTTGGGTCCCTTAATATATCGATTTTTGAAATTATATGGTTATATTTCTATTTTCGTTTTTCTTCTATTTTCTTCTCTTTCACCAGCGAACTCTTTTACTGCGTAATTTGCGGCGGCCAATAAAATACGCGGAGAGATATTTGGCAATAAGGAATGGCCATTGTAAGACTAAAGGATTATCGCCAGTGAAAAGAATTTCGGCCAGTTTCTCTTGCTAAATGAGTCACTTACTGTCCAGTTAATATCATTTGTCTGCGCTGAATTTCCCCGATAAAGATAAAATCGGTTGCAAAGCCTGTTCCCCCAAGCCCAGCCTCTCTCTCTCTCTCTCTCTCTCTCTCTCGCTATAGTGGATACATGGGTACATATATGCATGCATACATACATACAGACATACACACACACACACACACACACACACACACACACACACACATATATATATATATATATATATATATATATATATATATATATATATATATATATATATGTGTGTGTGTGTGTGTGTGTGTGTGTGTGTGTAATGTGTGTATGAAATATCATTTAATGACATCAATTTACGTAATAAAATATAGAACTCATACACAGAAAGAATCCGTTTTCCCTTTGGGAAAAAATATTTTGTTTTTGTTTTAGAGAGAAAAATAGTCAAGGTATCGTGCTAATAATAATAATAATAATAATAATAATAATAATAATAATAATAATAATAATAATAATAATAATAACTTTCAGCAGTTTTTCTTCGACACATACCAGTAAACAACTGTATACTGCATACCATCTCTCAAGAGAAGTATCACAGAGCCTAGAGCCTATATGACGCCTTCAGAAACTAATAATGGAAGCTGTACCAATAAAGTTTCCAGGCAATAAGAAACCTCGGCAAAGCATCGTATCAGATGCCAAAGGACCCTTATTAAGGCATGAAATCTTTTACACTGAAAGTTAATAAGACCAATGGAATCTGAGATGGAGGTCAGACCCCAGGTGAAAGACCTCGAACATTCTATTAAGTTCGTCTTTGCGTAAGTGCACACACACACACACACACACACACACACACATATATATATATATATATATATATATATATATATATATATATATATATATATATATATATATATATATATATGAAGGCAATGCCACGAAGTGAAGTGAAAAGATGGAGTGGTGCTAGGCCTTTCGACTCACTGTCCTTTATTTAGCAGTAAAGGACAGCGAGTCGAAAGGCCTAGCACCACCTGTCGTTTCATTTTCCTTCGTGGCATTGCCTTTATTTATATATTCATCACGTTCCATATTTTCGTGATTCAGATTGACACACACATATATATATGTGTGTGTATATAATTTTATATATATATATATATATATATATATATATATATATATATATATATAAATATTGGTCTCAGCTTATAATCTACTATTTCCCATGAAGAATCAGTCCTATAATATACGGCATATCCTATTTAGCCTTCCACCCTCATCACCTCTTCCTAAATAGCAAAGTAAAAGAACCTAAGAAGTTATTCTACCTTATGAAAGGAAGAACTTTCCCTCGCTGCTGAAATCCCGTTAAATATTATTGATCACAATGTAGCATAATAGAATTCTAGCTGCTTCTTCTAGCCAATTTTGATGGTCGCAAGGCTCGACTGAGCTAGGCTGTGATGGGGTAATGTGGAACACATCAATTTCTTAGCTATCGCCACGGCGTGACAGTGATGACAGCATATGAATTTCTCTGTGGTCATCCATCAAAGTACTCTCGCCCTGGTGTAGAACTAAGGAACTGGTAGCTTGTGCGGTGGTAGGAAAAATTGTGGACAGGTAAATGGGTAAAATTGTGTTGGTTTCAGGAATAGGTTGGTGAGTTTGAGTCTTCGAGATGGCATAAAAATGATGGTCCAGGAATGTGTTAGAATGGAAACAACAAAAAGAAAGCTTAATGAAAAAAAGTAGCTATTGCCCATGAATTGCCAGGAATAAATGAGGGGTATAAAAAGCTTATGGATTCATAGAGTTAGCTAGGTGTGTTGGCTGATAAAGAAAGCCAGGAAGAGAAAATATTAAGGGAAAGGAGTAGGATGAGAAAATCAAAACTATAGTGAAATAAAACAAGATATTATTATTATTATTATTATTATTATTATTATTATTATTATTATTATTATTATTATTATTATTATTATTATTATTATTACTCGGAAGATGAACCCTATTCATATGGAACAGACCCACAGGGGCCATTAACTTGAAATTCAAGCGTCTAAATTATAATGCAGGAGCAGATAGTTTAAATGCACAAAGCTGACCACATGTAAATGAAGTACTTGTGATGTAAATAAATCTAACAGAGATTCATTTGGACTGTTTATAAGAATCCCAACACCATCAAAAACATTTTTCCTGATATCATATCCATCCGTCACGCTCATGTACAATTAAGGTTTTTAAAAGCGTCAAGAAATTAATGGCCACTCGTCAAAAGGTAATTAGGAGCGGTAATTGGTTTTATCCTCCCAATTATCAGTAAAGCCGTTGGGATATTGTCTGTCTATTAAGAGTTTACCAGGTATCATATCAGTCACTAAAGCTTGATGGGTAATCCCCTATTATCGAATAGAGAGAGAGAGAGAGAGAGAGAGAGAGAGAGAGAGAGAGAGAGAGAGAGAGAGAGAGAGAGAGAGAGAAATTATATCCTAATTCTTATAGTATGATTTTTGTAATTTAAGTACAGCAAAGAGTAACTCACGGTGAATTTATTTGAATATATCGCATTTATTTGTATTTGATGTATGTCAGCCTTCAATCTACATTCTCTTTCGGCTAAGTTTATTCAGTGAGAATAAGAACAACACAAGATGGCGGGGAAAATTAGTTTTAAAAACGTCATTACCTGTATTAGAGGAAACGTTTACTAGCATATCTCTTAATAAATTTTCATCCTATATGCTACCCGAGAACAACAGATTAAAATGTTACCAATTTCGAAATGCCTGCATTGAAGACTACTCTTCTTTAGCCCTGATCTCGGGAGAGAGAGAGAGAGAGAGCGAGAGAGAGAGAATAAACCGATGCTTCAGATAGCCGCATACCTAACTCTCGATGAATAATTCAACAGCAAATAAAAAAAAAATTTCTCCCTAAAAATGAACATCAAAGGTCAAGGCCCCGTATGTGGCGTTAATTATCTCTGGGTAAATAATAATGAATAATTAATCTCCGAAAGGCCTATGAATGATTTTCGATTCAGCTTCAGAATCAAACACATGCCAAGAGAGTTCAAGGGAAAATCATTTTGAGCATCGGGTATCAAACAAGAGGCCTTAATATAGAAACGTTAATTATCTTAGGAAACTAAAGTAAAATGTGGATAAGAAATTAGTCACCTCTTCAAAATGAAATTTCTAAAAGCAATGTAAATAATGACATAAATGGGCAAATATAGAGCAGGGGTTATTAATAAAAAAAATTACTGAAAAACGTCATTCAGGAAAACAGAATTTTCGAAACATAGCATAGCCAGTCTAAAGTTAGAATTTTTTCCGCTTTACTTCATTTAAGGATTCTAGCAAAAGTAACATGATTTCTTCTCATAAGGGATTACGAGGGTCAACGTATTTTTGCTCTCCACTACTAACGTGATCTGGAATTCTCTTCCCCTCTCTGTATTAACCAAATTCAATTCATTTTATTCTTCCTTTGGGATACAATCCTTGCACTAAGGTATACTTCTTTTTTTTTCCACTTCAAAATGGTTATACCTTTTCCCTTCACCTTTCTTCTGTTTTTGTTTAGATTTTTATAAGCCTTCGCTCTATAGGGAACATTATATATATACAGTATATATATATATATATATATATATATATATATATATATATATATATATATATATATATATATATATATATATGTGTGTGTGTGTGTGTGTGTGTGTGTGTGTGTGTGTGTGTGTCCGTGCCTAAGTTTGTGTTTGCCCATCACATGAAAATCGCAGCATTTCGTAAACGTACCCGGAAGAAGGCATTTGCACTCGGCAGGCACTATGAACCCCCGGCCAGTGCAGTGCAGGGAATTCAGGGAGAGCCCAAGTTTTTACTCCCAAAACATTCGGTTGCCAGAATTATTTGGGAGGAATTTCTATCGTTTCAGAGAGAGAGAGAGAGAGAGAGAGAGAGAGAGAGAGAGAGAGAGAGCTATTTTACATATTAAGTCGTACGTTGTGAAATAGTTGACTGCGAGACCGCTTCATCAAAGCCTGACTTATTTTGTTGGGAAGAAAAAAAAAATATTCATCACTGGACGTCATGATTAACGCTGACGTTTTAAACAGCAGTGCCGGAAATGTTTCAATGTTAATTAAGTCTCAGAGAGAGAGAGAGAGAGAGAGAGAGAGAGAGAGAGAGAGAGAGAGAGAGAGAGAGAGAGAGAGAGAAAGGATCCTGAAACAGAAATAGCAGTGGCAACTTTTCGCTAGTACCATCACAACTATTGCTAATCAGCAAATTTCAATAATTACCATAACTACTGTTACCATTTTACTTAGTATGAAATCTTACTCCTAGAGCAGGTGTATATATTATTTTAATTTTAGAATTATTTGGTGATTTTTTATTGATTATTTGTTTTGCAGAACATTACCTTTAAAAAAGTCTTGATTTTCAGTCTGTGTTTGTTTTCATTATTACGTGTTCAATATTTGCCCTTTGCTTCATTAAGAGTTGAATAACCCTACCACGTCTTTTGGTGGTCTATGAATTTGTCTTATTTACATTAAACAAATGAAAATAACTTACTTCCTGATAGTAATGGGATGCGAAATCTGGTTAAAAGGAACCATATTAGGTTTTCCAACTTCGTTCTTAATTTTCTATATGAAGCCTAATTTATAGCACGGAAGATCATTGTTCATTTTCATCATAAGCAGATAATCACACATGGAAATATATACAGACCTGCTCTTTACTGATCTGAATTTGTAACTTGTGAACTGTCAGGTAAACAATTATAACTGCTCAGTCGCAAATAGATTGAAATAAGCAGAACAATATAGTCTATTACATATACTTTGGAATTGCAGTAAGCTTACCATATCAATATCTATGACTTCACCAACTCCCGGTTTCCCTAACACTGAGTAGAGATATTCAGTACTCATCCCCACAGGCACCAAGATAAAGTAAACTTCATTAAGCAGTTAATCTCACCCGGGAAAAGATGATCAAAACAAACCTCTCTGTAGGGACCTGTCATTTGCCAGGTCAACATTACATCCACTCAGCCAAGGAAAGAAGCAAATGTGTTATGGCTTTATCTGGAATTGTATGGCGCCTAATGTCTGCTCATAGCTGGTGCGGCAAGTTTGTGGAATTAGGGGAAAATATAGGAACTATAGGAGAGAGAGAGAGAGAGAGAGAGAGAGAGAGAGAGAGAGAGAGAGAGAGAGAGAGAATTTCTAATGATGAAGTGAAGTTAGTTCCCAACAAGGAGAAAGTGCTCGTTATGTACTGCCATTACGGGTGCTCCATATAGGTGTGTATAAGTTCCCGTGCGGTATATAAACTTAATTAGATGACCCTGTTTTATAGCTGAATAAACCTACCATCCACTTTATGACCTTCACTTTATATTATATGGAAGGTGTTTAGGCGAGAGGCAAGTCTATGGTCTACTTTGTTAAAAGCCAGGTTTGTACTGAAACAATGCTACTAACTTTAACAGTAATTTTATTTTTGTTCAGTTGATTTTATTGGTGAAAGCGTCAGTGTTAGAGAATTTGCATTTTTTACTAGGCTGTCATTAACTGTTTAACATAAACAATGTATATATAAGCAGTGAGGCAATTTCGGATGGTCCCCATTAAAACAAATAAGAGAGAGAGAGAGATGAAGAAAATGCAGGAGATGATATATATATATATATATATATATATATATATATATATATATATATATATATATATATATATATATATATGTATATATGTATATATATATATATATATATATATATATATATATATATATATATATATATATATATATATATATATATATATATATAATGTACAATTTTGTGTTTAAATATTATATCCATAAACCCCTGCCTAAAAGAGAAACTCGTCTTCATGGACATGTTATAAATCACTTTTAAAGGTTGAACAAAGGCTCCCTTTGAGCTCTCATGATTTTTTTGTCTTGCATTCTAGAGATCTGAAAACATCCCCAAAAAAGGTACTGGAGAAGGTGTGTGCTTTCGGGATAAAAGTATATCTAAACTTTAAATTCTGAGTGAAATTAGTTTATAAGCCTCTGTGCTGAAAGCCTCAGTAAGGTTCATTATACATACTTTATTGTCTTATATATATATATATATATATATATATATATATATATATATATATATATATATATATATATATATATATATATATTTGTATATATATACATATAAATTATATGTATATATATATGTGTGCGTGTGTGTTTGTGAGGATCTGAGAAATATGACAGTATTCTCTGAAGCCTTAAGATCATTTAATGCCTAGACTCTAATTTGATTAAAATATATAGATAATCTACAATCATTATTTACAAATTGACAATACTATAATTAACTGAAAAAACATACACTCAACTCAAAGGACACGCAATGATAGCAAAGAGCATTGGATGATAATCAACAAAATCCACCATCGCATTTGAAATGCATGAGAGATATAGATTTTTAGTCCTGTCCTTAATGAGAATTTGATATGGAGCGAGCTTTCCTCATTATTCGTTCCAGGCAGATAAAATGTTCACTATTTTTTCCCTTTATTGTAGGGTACGTAAACGATAAGGTAATTCAATTTATTTTTTCGAGAGGGATTTATAGAGGCTTAGTCATTGCACCTTTAATGAGGTCGAGTATTAGGTATCCCATATTTATCTGGAAATTCAAATGATTTTGTTACTTCTGTTCTATGTAATTCTAAATATAAAATCATTTTAGTTAATACTGCCATTGTAGAATTACTTCATCCTTAACTGATGTCGTATTCATAGTTTTATTAAATCTTGCACTAATATACACTGAACAATTAATGTCTAAAGTGGAAAAATGTTTATTCACTGAATATTCCAAATAAATTTCATTCTGATAATCTTTTATTTTACTCTAGAGGTAGCAAAATATCTTATTAATTGGTAACAGTTCAGGACGCTATCTTTGGCTAAGTAAATTTTTCTTTCTATTATTGAATGGACGAGGGAAAATAGGCGCAGAGAGAGAGAGAGAGAGAGAGAGAGAGAGAGAGAGAGAGAGAGAGAGAGAGAGAGAGAGAGAGCATTCTGGCTTTATTAATGATCACAGTAATAATTCTGATACAGTAATCATACTCTTTGTTTTTATTATTGAATGGACGAGGGAAAGAGGCAAAGAGAGAGAGAGAGAGAGAGAGAGAGAGAGAGAGAGAGAGAGAGAGAGAGAGAGAGAGAGAGAGAGAGAGAGAGAGAGAGGGCTCTGGCTTTATTAATGATCACATTAACAATTCTGATACAGTAATCATACTCTTTGTTTTTATTATTGAATGGAGGAGGGAAAATAGACAGAGAGAGAGAGAGAGAGAGAGAGAGAGAGAGAGAGAGAGAGAGAGAGAGAGAGAGAGAGAGAGCACTAGCACTCTGGCTTTATTAATGATCATATTAATAATTCTGATACAGTAATCGTACTCTTTGTTTTTATTATTGAATGGAGGAGGGAAAATAGAGAGAGAGAGAGAGAGAGAGAGAGAGAGAGAGAGAGAGAGAGAGAGAGAGAGAGAGAGAGAGAGCACTAGCACTCTGGCTTTATTAATAATCACATTAATAATTCTGATACAGTAATCGTACTCTTTGTTTTTATTATTGAATGGAAGAGGAAAGAGAGAGAGAGAGAGAGAGAGAGAGAGAGAGAGAGAGAGAGAGAGAGAGAGAGAGAGAAGGCACTCTGCTTTTATTAATGATCACATTAATGATTCTAATACAGTAATCATACTCTTTGTTTTTATTATTGAATGGACGAGGGAAAATAGGCAGACAGAGAGAGAGAGAGAGAGAGAGAGAGAGAGAGAGAGAGAGAGAGAGAGAGAGAGAGAGAGAGAGAGAGAACACCTGGCTGTATTGATGGTCACATTCCCTCTTACCAAAACATTCTATTCTGGTACGGTAATAATAAAATTTTATAACCGTTCGCAGAATATTGATATTCCTACGGAATTAAAAGGTTGTCCGGATAAACTGTTTTTGATGAATGGTAAAATGAAATGGATAATGTATATTCTTTGGATAGTGAGCAGTAGTTGAAAAACGAGTCGGATGTATATATTTTCACTTTTCAAAGTTCCTATTTTCTATTTCTTTTTGTGGTGAAAGCGACATTCAGAGAGAGTGAGATATATATATATACATACATATATATATATATATATATATATATATATATATATATATATATATATATATATATATATATATATATATATATATATATATATATAATGTATGTATATATACATATATTGTATATATATATATATATATATATATATATATATATATATATATATATATATATATATATATGTGTGTGTGTGTGTGTGGGTGTGTGTGTATGTGTGTATACATTTATACACATTCGCACATATGTACGTACATACATACATAAAATATATAAATATATAAAATGCACTGGCATATGGACGAAGGAAAATAAAGAGAGAGAGAGAGAGAGAGAGAGAGAGAGAGAGAGAGAGAGAGAGAGAGAGAGAGCGCATCCTTAAGGAATAGGCTATGCAGAGGAGGCTGTCTAGCAAAGCTTTCTGTTGCCAAAAAAAAAAAAAAGTATATTCGCTGAATTCGAACACAGGAATTTCTTCTTCGGCGGAAATACACTGCATCTTGGGCCAGCGATATCCTTCTCTGCATTGCGGATTCCGGTCTTTTGTAAGGAAGGATTAATAACACATTACCGGATTTTCGTTTCTGGGAGTTTGGGGATTTACATACGCATTTATGCAAATTGTTACGATATCTTGGCTCGCATTTTCCTTGAGGATGCGTCCTTTCTCTCTCTCTCTCTCTCTCTCTCTCTCTCTCTCTCTCTCTCTCTCTCTCTCTCTCTCTCTCTCTCTCTCTCTCTGCATGTGTGCATATGCCTGTACCTTGTATTTCTTATATATTGTATGTATGTATGTAGGTAGGTAGGTATGTGTATATATATTTATATATATGTATATATATATATATATATATATATATATATATATATATATATATATATATATATGTATATGTATATATATATATATATATATATATATATATATATATATATATATATATATATATATATATATATATATATACATATATATATATATATATATATATATATATATATATATATATATATATATATATATATATATATATATATATATATATATATATATATATATATATATATATATATATATATATATATATATATATATATATATATATATATATATATTCCTTTAATAATCTGCATCTTGTTTAGCAAATTAGCTACAGTGGAATTTCCAGGATTATTATTTAGTGCAAGTTTTGAGAAAACGTCTGGCAAAATATGTTTTTTTTTTTCCTTTCCCCGAGGACATACCAGGCAAGAAAAGTGATACTTTTCTGACCGACAGACCTTGTGATACAGAACACATAACGAAAACCCCTCAAAATCAAATAAATATAAAAAAACGCAACGTTTACACATTGAAATGGGCGATTATCTACAAGTAATTTTTAAGTAACTTGGGCTAGGGTGTCATTTGAGCTTTGCAAAATTTTCTTATGTTTTCTTTATATCATTGATCCAAAGTAATTTTGAAGTAACTTGCCATACGTTTTGAGAATAAGTCAGGGCGTCATTTGCGCTTCATGAAATATTCTCATATTGTTAATATACTTTATGGTTATAACTATTGTCTTGTAGGTACCATAAAAAATATTTATATTCATTATGGTAACCTTACGAATACAAAGGCAAGCAGCAATTGTCATTCAGTCATACAAAAGTCAATAAGCATAAAAACCATATCATGGGATATGAAGCCTCTGTTGTGAATGAAAACATCGCAACAGAAAAAAAAAAAGATTCTTCCATTCTAGTTTTATTTATACCTTACACCCATCTGAACTGAGTTGATTTGAATACAGAATTTAGGGCAAAGACCAAGCACTTGGACCTATGAGATCATTCAGCGCTGAAACGGAAATTGCCAGTAAAAGGTTTGAAAGGTGTAACAGGAGGAAAACCTCAAAGCAGCTGCACTATGAATCAACTGTTAGGAGAGGGTGGAGAGTAAGATGGAAGAAAGAGAATATGAAAGGAGGTACAGTAAAATGAACGAATGGGGTTGCAGCTAGGGGCCGAAGGCACGCTGCAAAGAACCCTAAGTAATGCCTACAGTGCACCACATGAGGTGCACTGACGGCAGTACCCCCATAGGGGCTACATCCACCTGGCCCATATGACATCAGCGATGCACAAACGAAAACAACCAGCCCATGATCCAGGTCATGTGAGGTTAATAATATACGTGAGCTTCAAACTTTCCATATATGACGCACGCGTTATTTTAGGCCTGAAATGTGCGTTCTTCGCTGCAGTACTGTAGCAAGATAGAGAGGCCACTGCGATTTTATTTTTTTTATGCCCCAATATCCCTTTGAAAAATATGTTGTGAAAATAACTACGTAGCCTCTTTTAATATATCACACAGAATGGGCAACATTAATTGTTTCACTTTTTTTTTTTTGGTGCGTATGACAAAAATAGAGAGAGAGAGAGAGAGAGAGAGAGAGAGAGAGAGAGAGAGAGAGAGAGAGAGAGAGAGAGAGATCCTCTTGAACTAAAGGCAATATGTTATTTGAAATAAAGAGATAGATAGTGGGACTCTTCTTGTTGTTCGGTTTTGCTGTACGTAATTTCTTTTTATTTCTGAAAACATACAATATGATTATTATTATTATTATTATTATTATTATTATTATTATTATTATTATTATTATTGTTATTGTTATTGTTATTGTTATTGTTATTGTTATTGTTATTATTATTATTATTATTATTATTATTATTATCATTATTATTATTATTATTATTATTATTATTATTCAGCAGATGAACCCTATTCATATGGAGCAAGCCCACAAAAGGGGCCATTGACTTGAAATTCAAACTTTCAAAGAATATTATGGTGTTCGTTCGCGAGAACTAACAGGAGGTAAAGGGAAATACAGAAAAGGTCGATTAGTTATTAGGAAAACAGATAAATTAACAAATTAATAAATAAATTAATAACACTAACTACATATAAAAAGTACAAAACGACAGTCTTATTTTTTTATTTCGGTTTTAAGGAACAGATTAAGGTTGGTAAAAAAAAAAATAACTGTTACTAGTTAAATTACCAATTCAAGAAGGCCAACCTGAAGGAATGAGAAGTAATTGCAGTATTTGAAATAATAAACGTCATGTCTTATTGAAGCGCGAAATTAAACAAGCGAAGAAAGCGAATTGCTTGATATTTAATATAGATAGATTATTTAAGCTACTCATCATTTCCGTACTCAGAAGCAAACAGCGTTTTAGTCGATTAACGAAACTGTACACATGAGGTATAACATTCATATATCACCAAGGTAATCCGTTCTAAACTGGTCCTTTCTATACATTATAACCTATCCGTTGGAAGTATGATGAATGACCCTGTTCATTTTACATGCTTCTTTCATTGACAATGACTGAACAAACTCATCAAATCAATCATACAAATTCCAGCATCACACCCATCGATTAACTAATGCGGTGAGGCCCTATCTGATAGTGAAGACCATTGATTCGGCCAATGGTAACTTCTAATATGTGTCTGTAGCTGGCGATAACGGCGAATTTAATTGGGCCATTATTCCGCTGCGTCGCCGATTGAATTGGGGAAGCCTTGTTCGCTCAACACTGGTATAGCTCTGGATGTGAATAATTGAAAGGGGCCCGAATGTGTCGAATGTGCACTCCGTTGTGCCATTGAAGTTATAATAAAGAGAGATGCCTTGTACGAAAGGGTCTCTCGACTGAGATGGAGTTTAACATTATAGTGTAGCTGGGGCGTTTGTCAATGTTAGGACGGGGAGTCATTGTAACCATTGTAATGAAGGGATGCTGTTTGTTACTTTGATCAATAGGAGAACCTATTATTGTGATACTGAGTTGTTAAGGATGATTACGTACGGTGGTTCATTCGCAAATGTTCCTGGATTTATGTATTACATATGGCAATTGTGATATAAATAATATACGTGTAAACGTTATCACAGTGTTTCCTCCCTTTTTTGTGGAAAACGTATTTTCATATTTTGTTTTGCTATCTTTTGCCTTTAGATTTTCATTTCATTGTTTCTCTGGCTGTCAAAATGAGCTTGATGAGGTTTCGAAAGCAAGTTGGATCTGTTCTTGGTAAAGGTGGCCATGGGAAAAAAATGAAAATCGTAGTTTGGTTTCTATTTTTATAATAAAATCTTCATTCTATTTTATTTTTCTTGAATGGTTCATCTAAGGGTTAAACTCAGTAGGAATACCAAGAGGAAAAAGATATGACAATGACAGATACACACGTACAAGTACACACGCTAATACACACACACACACACACACACACACACACACACACACACACACACACACACACACACACACACACATATATATATATATATATATATATATATGTGTGTGTGTGTGTGTGTGTGTGTAATGTATTACACACACACACACACACACACACACATATATATATATATATATATATATATGTGTGTGTGTGTGTGTGTGTGTGTGTGTGTGTGTGTGTGTGCGTATGTATGTATGTAAATAACAAGGTTAAAATATGGAGACAACTTTCATATGAATATCAGCCATGACTTACGAAACCCAATTTAGTGCATCCTTCAATTTTGAACCGCAGAAAAACCACACAAAAAAAAGTCTCATTCGTACCGTCATCAGGAGTTAATTGAAAGAAGAGAAATAGATATATATTACTAATATCTTACGTTTCAAATGAAACAGCATCATAGTCTGTTTACTTAATATTAACGGCAAATAGCATCAAGAATAATCCCTGTCATTTCAATTATTCCTTTTACTCACGACGCCCGTGATGGTAATTGATTACAATCACAGGTCACAGCCTGACCCTTTTCATCATTAATGCGGTCTCTAATTGGCAGTTAAGTTTCTTGATTTGTCAGGCGATAACGTCTAATATGTGTCATTAATTAGGTTATTATTCTCTTGCGTCAGCTATTGTACTGGAGAAGCTTTGTTCACTCGGAATCAATGTACCTCTGAATGTGAATAATGTGATGACCCCAAAAATGTTACGAATGGTTATTGCTGTGCCATTGAGAGTATAATATACCGTATATATATATATATATATATATATATATATATATATATATATATATATATATATATATATATATATATATATATATATATATATATATATATATATATATATATATATATATATATATATATATATATATATATATATATATATATATATATATATACATATACACATACACACACACACAAACATATATATATATATATATATATATATATATATATATATATATATATATATATATATATATATATATATATATATATATATATATATATATATATATATATATATATATATATATATATATATATATATATATATATGGTGATATACGAAAGGGTTAATTTCGGCAATGGGATCTAACGTTAATGACGTTTGGTAATTAACAATATAGGAAATGTGATTCATTATGATGAAGTTGTGAGATTTCACAACATGTCTTTCTGCTTACTAGATTAAATGAGTATAAACAGTCGCGTTAAAATATAAAATATAAAAATTTAGTACTGAAAACACTTTGAGAGATACAAAATGCTTTCAGCATATTTTTAAAGTTAAAATCAACGGAAGTTAGCATGAATAACGCAAGAAAAATGACCGATTCATACAATAATGAATTTCTCTAACAGGCATAAGCTGCTCCCACTGATTTTTCATTCAAACAGAGAGAGAGAGAGAGAGAGAGAGAGAGAGAGAGAGAGAGAGAGAGAGAGAGAGAGAGAGAGTTAAAGAATTTTTTGTTAACTCTAATATTTATGAGGTTAAATGATAAATGACGTGAAAAAGAGTATGTACTCGTTTAAATAAAAAATACCATCAAAAATTCACGAATCATTCTAAATTCTTTTACAGAAAAGTTGAAGGTAAGGAACATTTCCGCTGTTCACATGCCAGTCGTTGACATCATTTATAAGGAGGAGACGGTATTCTCTAAATTCAAACGAGACTCTGAATTGAATTGAATATAGAATTTGGGTCAAAGGCCAAGCACTGGGACCAATGAAGTCATTCAGCGCTGAAACGGAAATTGACAGCAAAAGTTTGAAAGGTGTATCTGGAAAACCTCGCAGTTGCACTATGAATCAGTTGTTAGGAGAGGTGGAAAGTAAGATGGAAGAAAGATAATATGAAAGGAGGTACAGTAAAGGGAACGAAAGGGGTTGCAGCTAGGGGCCGAAGGGACGCTGCAAAAAAGGTAATGTCCTAATGAGACTCTGGTCTTGGGATGATCTGATATATTATCAATAAACATTATTCTAATGTCACATTTAGCGAAAGCGTATGGCTAATTCGTTGCATAGTAAATAAACCACGCTAAGCATCTAAGCATCCCTTGTAGCTGTAAAGTACAGCCTAAAAAAAAAAAGTGTAAAATATAATTTCAGAATTTTGTGCAACACCCTTATGCGAGGTCCTTTGTAGCTTCAGTCCTATTTCATTTTTCAATTAGACGCCCAATTTTCCGGCCATTTCGGAAATTGCTTTTTGAAAATCGCCGCATCTCATTCTACGCCCGATTCTTAATTAATTTTCATTGCAGTTGGAAAAGGGAGGTGCATGAGTGTTTGCAAACTTAAAAATTTTGTTAATAACTAGCTCGTTTCTGTTAGGGCAAATTGGAAAAATTCACCAACATAAAACTTTGTTAAAAGGGAATTATCGTTAGTCCACTCACGCACAAACAAAATTAATGATGGTGTTGTTAGACCCGTTATATATATATATATATATATATATATATATATATATATATATATATATATATGTGTGTGTGTGTGTGTGTGTGTGTGTGTATACATACAGAGAGAGAGAGAGAGAGAGAGAGAGAGAGATATTTCAGTTCACACGCGGTTTCATAATGTCGATTAACATGCAAATTAGAACGACAAGTCCTAAGGAGGTCCTAACAAGGGTCTCCCTAACGTTATCGTTCGGCGTAAATACTCCTTAATGAAAATATAATCAGAATATACCGCTTGTAGAGTAGGATCTCCCCGTGTCATCATAATTTTAGCTTTTATTTCATTATACCCTCATATTTTAATGTCGTCCTTCACAGACTTGGTGGTTTTATCCTAACATGGATTTTGGTAATTTCATTATTATTGTATCTATCGTATCGTATGTAAATACTTAATAGATTACAATAAAATTAATATAATAATTTAGACAATACAAACAAGTTAAAAATGCACCGACACTTCTTCAGCGCACTCGAGTTTTCTGTACTGCGTATAATCAAGGCTACAGAAAACAGATCTATCTTTCGGTGGTCTCGGTATAATGCTGTATGAGCCGCGGCCCATGAATCTTTAACCAAGGCCCCGTGGTGGCCTGGCTTATGTCGTTGCCAGATCACGATTATGGCTAACTTTAACCTTAAATAAAATAAAAACTCCTGAGGCTAGAGGGCTCCGATTTGTTAAGTTTGATGATTGGAGGGTGGATGATCAACATACCAATTTGCAGCCCTCTAGCCTCAGTAGTTTTTAAGATCTGAGGGCGGACAGAAAAATTGGGGATATAAAAAGTGCAGACAGAAAAAAAGTTCTGACGGACAGATAAAGTTTTCCTTTCTGAAAATTAAAAACTCAAACTTTCACGTTTTTCTTAGCAACTGATCATTAATTAATGATATTAGATTTATAAATCAAGATTTAACACCAGGGAGGAAAAAATAAGCTATGCTGTATATGCATTTTGAATATAACTGACCTCAAGAAAACATTAGGATGTTTCCTTTTACAGGGGATGACAACAGATAAATATTATTAAATACAATTTGCTGTACATCAACAGCAAGCAATTAGACGCTTCTATTGACAAGGGTGGCAACAGAAAAATAATATTAATATCGCTGCCATTAAAAATGAAATCAACAGCCACTGCCGCATTCATAATAATCTAATTACTGAATCACCGATTAATGACTGAGTCTCCTATGCAGAAAATTAAAATATATGAGCGCACCTGTGCGCACAAGTACATGTGTGTATTAAGAGAGAATGAGAAGAGGACAGACAGCATACACGCACGCAGCATATCCCGAATACAATTGACCTCAACGGCAAACATAGCCCTCTAACCTGTCGTGTGTACATTGAAGCTTTAATTGGAAAAAGTGCCTTTGAAGGCACGCTTATCCGACGCGCCGGCCGATCGACAGAGAGGAAGTTCTTTTCGCCGGGTGGTCATAAAAGGTTTGCACGTGTTTGCGTCGGAGGCACCATCGACAAATATAGGTATTTTTTTTGTAACTGTTATTTATGATATGGCAAAAAAAAAACATGAATGGTGACAGATAAAGGAATAAAAAAGAATATATACGTTTAAGAGCATTTCGTTTTAGGCAGAAAGAAGCAATAAAGGTCTTTTTTAATTGTGCTTATTTATGGTATGGTAATAAACGTGAGTGGTGATAGATAATAGAATAAAAAAAAATAAACATTTAAGAGTATTCCTTTGCAAAGGACGCCATATATATAGAAATAAACCATTCTATCATTGTTATTTATGATATGACGAAAAACATGAATGGTGATAGATACCGGAATAAAAAATACACAATTAAGAGCAGTTCGTGTCAGAGAGAACGATGCAATATAAACAAAAAACAAATAACATGTGAAAGGTGATATTGTCTGCAAAAAAAGGTATCAATACAATACATGTACACAATGCGGATATGAGAATGGTTTATGATAAGGCATTGAACAGGAATGATGTTAGGTACGGGAATATAAAAAAAAAAAAAAAATCCATATTTAAGAGCATTCGGCTTCAAATAAAAAGATGGAGTATATAAAACAAAAATAAGCAATGAACGGTGATACTGCCCTGTAAAGGAAGTAATAACAATACAATACCTATGCACAAAACGGCGTTGATGCCGGTGCTACACTGAGCAAAACCTGAAAGAGGATATGTAAGCCAGATATATTTTCCCGTTATATTTAAGTTTCGGATAAAGTAATAGATGAAAACTACCGCAGAGTATTATGAAGGTGTTATATTTTTAACAGAGAGAGAGAGAGAGAGAGAGAGAGAGAGAGAGAGAGAGAGAGAGAGAGAGAGAGAGAGGTTTACAGGAATTCATAATAATTCTCCTCACGGAGGTAATGACCAATAGAACAGTCATAGATAAAAGTATTTTTAAAGCACTTGCGGAACAAAGTGCAAAGTAACTTAATAACGCCGATAACGATTCCTTGAAGTAGAATAAATGCATGGATAAGACACTTCTCATTTTAAGGAATTATTTAAACAAAACTCTCCTCAACGAATTGAAGATTTATGAAATTATTGGTTTTATAAATTATATTGTCAATGATTTATTTCGATATTTCACAATGTTCATAATTATCCAGTTTACACTATGCTTTTTGAAATATTTGAAATATGTGAACGATCAAGGTACATATACTTTTTTTTAAATAACATGGATAAAAGAATAAGGAAATCCTTGGTGAAATAAGTACATTATCTCCAGATCTGGACTATTATTTTGCTTTTTTAAACATGCACCTTATACTAGAAATATTCTGCTCATGCAATACATGCAAATGAGTGTCCGAGCATAAGAAAATATAACTTTCTGTAGCTCTTCGCAACGCAGCATTCTCCACATCGTTTTAGTTATTGATTTCCTAGATAAAAGTGCCGTTACAAACCAAGAATTTTTCAAGACACCCCACTTAGCTTAATCTTCTCTTCCTGTTCTTTCAAAGCTGCTAAGTATTGTTCGACCGCTCTATACTTTTATTTTAGCTCGGATAATGCGTATTCAGTACATTCGAGTGTACTGTAAGACTCAAACGAAATGCGAACAAATCATAAAAGAAATCATTATTTTTTTCTCGTACCTCCTCGTGACTTACGTCGTAAAAGAATAATTGGGATAACTGATGTGAGGAATGGAATGATACGAACGTGTATCCGGGAGCAGGCTGACAATGGAAACGACGTTCACATTCAGGAAATTCGTTACAGACAACAACAGCATATGTGCCTGCATACAACCGAGTCTTTAATCTTTTCATTTGAAGCAGGATTTTAATGCCCTTTCAAATACAACGCGGGCATACTGCATACCAAAGTAAAGAATATAGAAGAAAAGATATCATCAATAATTTACCTCTTTCATAAGAACATAAAGAAAACTTGAAGGAAAGGAGCTCAGTCATCAAAAGTAGCATGGGAGGAGAGCTAGAACTCTAAACACTGAAAGGAACAGGGCAGGAAATTGTTCTGCTATCCATGGAATTTCTTTTATTGTACAAATGGTGGAAACTTATCTCCCGTTGGGCACGTTACAAAAGGAAGCTAAAGTACAACTCAGAATAGTTTAAGCAGATGAGTACAGAGAGAGAGAGAGAGAGAGAGAGAGAGAGAGAGAGAGAGAGAGAGAGAAAGTTCAGTATATCTTAGTTTAACCAGACCACTGAGCTGATTAACAGCTCTCCTAGGGCTGGCCCGAAGGATTAGATTTATTTGACGTGGCTAAGAACCAACTGGTTACCCACCAACGGGACCTACAGCTTATTGTGGAATCCGAACCACATTATGACGAGAAATGAATTTCTATCACCAGAAATAAATTCCTCTAATTCTTCATGGGCCGGTCGGAGAGTCGAACGCTGGGCCAGCAGCGTGCTAGCCGAGAGCTCTACCCACCCTCCAATGAAGAACTTGAGAGAGAGAGAGAGAGAGAGAGAGAGAGAGAGAGAGAGAGAGAAATTCAGAAGATGGCTATATATGTGCTGAGAATCGAACACCATAGAAAGGATTTTAATGAAATATAGAGGCCTGAATCAGTTTTAAAAGTAAGACCAAGCAAAGAAAACTATGACATGGTAGCTCACACTTTACCGTATTGATATTAAGATTAAATAAGAAAATATCACAGGATTCCCGGAAGAATATCTTTATGGCCTTTTTATGGATCACGGCACTGATGGCCCGGTATTGACACTGGTTCTCGTTCGTCAACACCATTGCTTCTTCTTAATTATCATACATTGGCTGTAATTGCAATGTTTTGAAAAATGGCTATCACAGGAAAAGGAAAATGCAAGAAAATTAACATCAAACGAGTTAAATCATTTACCTATAACCTACCTATTTAGATAAGTTACCTACAGTCCTCCAAACTATGCCAGCCAGGCGTGACGTCACAATCTTCCAAAAAAATTCTTGTTCGCTCTAATTCTTTGTTATTCCTCCGTCATATAATGTTGGGAATTCTCCCGACCCTCTCAGTCTTATACCCATATACCCCACGGACTATCAAATTCGTACTCTTCCACATGTATCGCAGAACCTTCAAAAATACTAAAGCGCTACCGATTCCCTGAATCCATAAATTCCGGGTACAACTACCGCAATCAATCTCTTTTTTTTTCCTATCCCTGGATCTACTGCCCTTTCACATTTGCCTCGCTAAATCTCCCAACCTCCAACTTCATCAGTTTAAAAGCGGAACCGTTATATTATTTCATCTTTTCTCTCTTGTGCAAAATCAGTGAAGAGTTGCAGTCTTGAAGCATTAAAGCCACGTTTAGGTTCAAGGGAAAAAATATTTTCTCTCGTAAACCAACGATAATGTTTGGATAATGTTATCAGGCCCGTACTATTATATGGGACAGAAACTTGAGCACATAAGAGGAAAGAGGAGGGACTGTTGGAAAGAACAGGGATGAGGATGGTGAGATGGACTGCTGGAATATCACTACTGGAAAGGAGGGAGAGTCGAGATACAAGAAGAATGTGTGGTATATGTAACGTAAAGAAGAAGGCTAGGGAAGCTTGTCTGAGATACTATGGCCATGTAATAAGAAGAGAGGAGGTGGAACCAATCAAGAGAGCAAAGAACATGCCAGTGACGGGGAGGAGGAGTGTGAGGTGTCAGCGGATCAGATGGATGGATGTGATGAGGAGGGATATGGGTGAGGTGGGACTGGGGGAGGCAGATGCTAGGAGTAGAAAGATGGAGAAAGTTGACTCGAGCGGCCGACCCTGCTATACTGTGGGATTAATAAGGTCGAAAGAAGAAGAAGAAGAAGAAGAAGAAGAAGAAGAAGAAGAAGAAGAAGAAGAAGAATGTTTGAAAATCATTTATGGAACTCTGATATTGTAAAGATTAACGTTTCAATGTTCTTATCCACATTTTTATAAACAGTTATATGAAATAATTTTAAAAAGTCTTGAGTCATAATGAATTACACGCAAAATCAAGTTGTTAATGATTTCATTCTCAAATCTTGAATACAGATACATCACATTAACAATAAATGGTGCAAAGGTTCTATCAAGAGAACGATTATTATTTGAAAAGGATTCTTGATGAAAATTTTCTTTCCCGTTAACTATCTAACATTCTTTGTTACGAGTTGTGATCATAAAACATTTCTAAGACCAGCAAAGTTTTTCTAATTTTTTCTCTCTGTGACAAAAATCTTTTATTTTTACATGCTGGTGTTTTAATAATGTGGCTTCCATGCTAGCTGTCATAGAATATTCTATGCTGCTGCATATTTCATTCTTTTCAATGTTTAATGCTCGTTTCTTATTGATTTAACATCTGCAGATAAGTTCCTTACTTTAATGAAACAATCACGTCTCAGAAGAAATCCTTTCCTGGATTTCTGACTTCTGATCAAATTACGGAAAAAAAAATCCATAGGTTTAAAAAGACTTCCTCCCCGTGTTTTTTTTTTTTATCTCTCCCGTCAATTCCATTCATCACCATAATTCAGAGAGAAGGAGATTACGAAGGTCTCCCTTAAGGCCATTGACTTCAAGAGAATAAAAAAAAAAAATCGATGAGATGTCCAAAAAAAAAAAAAAATTCGACGACGAGATGTCTCCTTCCCTAATAGTGGGAGAAAAAGTAGTTTAATAATTTATTTTCGTGGAAGAAATTCGAACCACTTAACCAGTAGTTTTAAATGCTACTGCGCTTAACCTTTCCTTTGCATCGCTTACACTGGCTTCCCGTTTCTGAATACAAAATATATATATATATATATATATATATATATATATATATATATATATATATATATATATTATTCGTTCTGTTTAACCTATTGTTAGCCAGTATTTCCTCAAGAACAACTTATATTTATCTCAGAACATTAGGATACACTTTCACATAAATTATCCATTGTACCAACTTACTATGCACCCCGCCATTTCTTACCTTTTCAATTCATCTTACGAAACATATACTCTATAAACAGTTCAACTCCAAAGCTTCAAGCTTTTTTCTTAGCGCTTAATATCAACAATTCATTACCATAAAAGAGATTTTGTTTGCCTTCCCCTCTTGGCTTCCACAGACAACTGACTTCTGATCCCAAACATTCATATGCACCAAACTACCTTAATCCCTTGACCTAATGCTAGACTCCCCCCCTTACCTCGTTCTACCATAATTCATTGTATTTACTACTATAAACTACCAAATGCTATGTTACCACAGTGAAACCCATGTACCACATGATAAACAATACTAACTAATTTCCAAGTCAATCCGACCTCAGAAATAGTCACTTCTCTATAAAATCTCATTGATTATTGAAATGAATGACGAGCGTCACATTGTGGGCAGATCCGTTGTACTAAAGGTGAATTCTCGTCAAAGGAGATTAGAATCTTTACGTGACCTGTTACGACACAAATGTCATGCGACTGGGGAGTTAATTAATTTCATGAACGTGCTCTTATGCACGAAATCAATTAAGTTGTATCCCTTGTCATCAGTACAAATCCAGAATGTTTTCGCAGATGACAAAAATAAGAAAAAATAAATTATTCATGTCAGTGCCTAATACTTTCTGTGAATTTTCATGGGGTCCACATCAATATTGGTGTATCAGTTAATGTTTATAAATTAAATACAACTGTACTTGCGATACGAAGGGATATATTCTCTCTCTCTCTCTCTCTCTCTCTCTCTCTCTCTCTCTCTCTCTCTCTCTCTCTCTCTCTCTCTCTCTCTCTCTCTCTCTGTCAATTTTGGAGGAAGGGAATTAACAAA
>NC_089780.1:19780165-19782665 GCF_040412425.1 Macrobrachium rosenbergii
GTAGGTGATTAATAAATGAAATTTTCCTGTAATTCAGGGAGGAAATATAGTTTGTCGATGTTCCAGGAATTTGTCAATATCCATCATAAACTATCTGACCGTTCAAAGTTTACAAAATGACAGACTTTTGGTATTTATGGAAATTTATGTTACCGTTATATATTATAGGTCACATTTTTTTCACTTGACACAGTCTCTATCCTAAAAGAGATAGTTTCTCTCTCTCTCTCTCTCTCTCTCTCTCTCTCTCTCTCTCTCTCTCTCATCTTAAGATACTTAGAAATATCCTTTCGCCTACGTTAACCCTGTTTTCCACTCCAATACATATATGTATATGTATATATATATATATATGTATATATGTGTGTGTATACATACATACATTAAACACACACACACACACACACACACACACACATATATATATATATATATATATATATTGTGTGTGTATGTATGTCCGTGTGTGCAAGCGTGAAGGAGCTATTATCGAGAATTCCCTGACATACTCTGGTTACATCAGAAGGGTTAACATTTCCTGAGCAATTCCACGAATTAAATAAGGGTCATTCTTCCCCCACTTCCCATCACTCGAGCCCATCACTCTTAGCCATAAAAGCTTAAAAAAAAAAAAACATACAGACATTAAAAACAGGAAACACAGTTCACAGGAATTACGACGTACTCTTCAGCGCACTTAATGCCAATTACTGCAAAGGGAGTCACAAAGCATATTAATTTGGTCCGATGGTGATGTAATTGCTTCGGTAATTGGTGTTATAAGCGCATGAGAATGTTGCTCAGTAAGTGTGTCTTTGACGGCAGCATGGTTGAGTTAATGCTGAGTAATCTTGAGAGAGAGAGAGAGAGAGAGAGAGAGAGAGAGAGAGAGAGAGAGAGAGAGAGAGAGAGAGAGAGATACGTACATAGAGATATGTATGTCTGTTTGTGAAGTAAAAGTATTTAAGAGTAAGATAAATGCAAATATATATATATATATATATATATATATATATATATATATATATATATATATATATATATATATATATATATATATATATATATATATATATGAGTGAAAAAAAGTGCTAGTGTAGTGAAAGGATAGATCTGAGAGAGAGAGAGAGAGAGAGAGAGAGAGAGAGAGAGAGAGAGAGAGAGAGAGAGACGTACATATGTATGTCTATGTGTGAAATAAAAGCATTTAAAAGTAAGATAATGCGAATATACATACGAATGGGAAAAAGTGTTAGTGTAGGCGAAAGGATAGATCTGAGAGAGAGAGAGAGAGAGAGAGAGAGAGAGAGAGAGAGAGAGAGAGAAGGACCGCATATCTTATCAGTCAATTTCTATCTTAAGAAAATTCATCTTCAGTTAACCAAGCAGAATCTGAAATTACGTGCACGTTATACCTTCACTAAATGAAAATTACGTAAAATATTTTTTTTAGGCAGTTACCGAAAATTTTGTATTTATGTTATTCTCATGACTATCTTGTAGAAACTTGCCGATTAAAATCTGTCTCAAATATTGTATCAAGTACCGTATCTGAAACATTTGCCACGGTTCTTGTGCAATTAATTAATTATTTGAATCAAAACGTAATTCTCGTGTTTCATTCTACGCCTACGTAAGTGTTCAGTGATAAAAAAAATATTATTTTTCATTATTTTTATCTGGTTTTGTTAAGATATTTTCCCCATAAGTAGAACATAAATCTAATATAGATGAGCTAAGGAAAATGCATCGTCAATGTTCATTCCTATACCGCCAGTCAAGCAGCCGGAAGGTAGATACAAATAAAAGTTTATGAATGAAGGAATAAAACCTTGAAAAAGAATGATCAAAGTAGTCACACGACATCATTTTACCACTTCACATTTTTAGTGCCATTTTTAATGAAGAAAAAGCTGACATTTTAATTTCAATTGCAACCCACGAAGATCTCTTACGCAGTTTTAATTTCCTTCTACACGAGAAAAATAGAAATAGCCATGCAAACATGATTATAAGCAACGTCAAACAACAGAGAGAGAGAGAGAGAGAGAGAGAGAGAGAGAGAGAGAGAGAGAGAGAGAGAGAGAGAGAGAGAGAGAGAAAAGATTAAACACGCAGAGCACTCGACAAATCAAGCAACGGTATCTGGGCAATGCTTCAGTTTGCTGGGCATATATAAACCACGGTTTATCTGTTGCATTTTAAATTGCTCAAGTTTCATTTCAAGTTTAATTGGAAGAAGTGACGCGATGAGAAAAGTTTTCGTCAGACTGATTCGTCGCATAAGAGACCCATAAAATAAACAGACCCGTAAAATAGTCAGCAAGTACCACTCACATCCATTTCGAAGTCACGACTGGCCTTGCCATTTGCTTATCGTAATACCGATGTTTGAACGTGATGTATGCATTTAAGAGATGAATAATTACATGTTGTTTACTTTCCTTCGATTTGAACTCGTATGGGAAAACGAAAAGACTAGCAATTTGTATAATTTTAA
>NC_089780.1:19792665-19795165 GCF_040412425.1 Macrobrachium rosenbergii
CACTCCTCCGCCCTTTCTCTCTCCCCCTACTTACCGTGCTCAATTACTCAGTCTCTCTTCTTTCACTCACCCCCTTTTTCTCTCTCTCTCCCCCTCTCCCTACTTGCCTTCCTCACCTAATCAGTCTCTCCTTCTCTTTCACTCGCCCCCTCACTCTTTCCCTACTTACCTTCCTCACTTACTCAGTCTCTCCTTCTCTTTTACTCCCCCTCCCTCTCTCTCTCCCCCTACTTACCTTCCTCACTTACTCAGTCTCTCCTTCTCTTTACTCCCCCCCCTCTCTCTCCCCTACTTACCTTCCTCACTTACTCAGTCTCTCCTTCTCTTTCACTCCCCCCTCTCTCTCTCCCCTACTTACCTTCCTCACTTACTCAGTCTCTCCTTCTCTTTCACTCCCCCCCTCTCTCTCTCCCCTACTTACCTTCCTCACTTACTCAGTCTCTCCTTCTCTTTCACTCCCCCATCTCTCTCTCCCCTACTTACCTTCCTCACTTACTCAGTCTCTCCTTCTCTTTCCCCCCTCTCTATCTCCCCCTACTTACCTTCCTCACTTACTCAGTCTCTCCTTCTCTTTCACTCCCCCATCTCTCTCTCCCCTACTTACCTTCCTCACTTACTCAGTCTCTCCCTTCTCTTTCCCCCCCTCTCTATCTCCCCCTACTTACCTTCCTCACTTACTCAGTCTCTCCTTCTCTTTCACTCCCCCATCTCTCTCTCCCCCTACTTACCTTCCTCACTTACTCAGTCTCTCCTTCTCTTTCACTCCCCCTCTCTCTATCCCCTACTTACCTTCCTCACTTACTCAGTCTCTCCTTCTCTTTCACTCCCCCATCTCTCTCTCCCCTACTTACCTTCCTCACTTACTCAGTCTCTCCTTCTCTTTCCTCTCCCCTCTCTCTCTCCCCTACTTACCTTCCTCACTTACTCAGTCTCTCCTTCTCTTTCACTTCCCCATCTCTCTCCCCCTACTTACCTTCCTCACTTACTCAGTCTCTCCTTCTCTTTCACTCCCCCACTCTATCTCCCCTACTTACCTTCCTCACTTACTCAGTCTCTCCTTCTCTTTCACTCCCCATCTCTCTCCCACTACTTACCTTCCTCACTTACTCAGTCTCTCCTTCTCTTTCACTCCCCCATCTCTCTCTCCCACTACTTACCTTCCTCACTTACTCAGTCTCTCCTTCTCTTTCACTCCCCCCTCTCTCTCTCCCCCTACTTACCTTCCTCACTTACTCAGTCTCTCCTTCTCTTTCACTTCCCCATCTCTCTCTCCCCCTACTTACCTTCCTCACTTACTCAGTCTCTCCTTCTCTTTCACTCCCCTCTCTCTCTCCCCCTACTTACCTTCCTCACTTACTCAGTCTCTCCTTCTCTTTCACTTCCCCATCTCTCTCTCCCCCTACTTACCTTCCACACTTACTCAGTCTCTCCTTCTCTTTCACTTCCCCCATCTCTCTCTCCCCTACTTACCTTCCTCACTTACTCAGTCTCTCCTTCTCTTTCACTCCCCTCTCTCTCTCCCCCTACTTACCTTCCTCACTTACTCAGTCTCTCCTTCTCTTTCACTCCCCCCTCTCTATCTCCCCCTACTTACCTTCCTCACTTACTCAGTCTCTCCTTCTCTTTCACTCCCCCCTCTCTCTCTCCCCCTACTTACCTTCCTCACTTACTCAGTCTCTCCTTCTCTTTCACTCCCCCCTCTCTATCTCCCCCTACTTACCTTCCTCACTTACTCAGTCTCTCCTTCTCTTTCACTCCCCCCCCTCTCTATCTCCCCTACTTACCTTCCTCACTTACTCAGTCTCTCCTTCTCTTTCACTCCCCCTCTCTATCTCCCCCTACTTACCTTCCTCACTTACTCAGTCTCTCCTTCTCTTTCCTCCCCCCTCTCTCTCTCCCCTACTTACCTTCCTCACTTACTCAGTCTCTCCTTCTCTTTCCTCCCCCCCTCTCTATCTCCCCTACTTACCTTCCTCACTTACTCAGTCTCTCCTTCTCTTTCACTTCCCCATCTCTCTCTCCCCTACTTACCTTCCTCACTTACTCAGTCTCTCCTTCTCTTTCACCTCCCCTCTCTATCTCCCCTACTTACCTTCCTCACTTACTCAGTCTCTCCTTCTCTTTCACTCCCCCCTCTCTATCTCCCCTACTTACCTTCCTCACTTACTCAGTCTCTCCTTCTCTTTCACTCCCCCATCTCTCTCTCCCCTACTTACCTTCCTCACTTACTCAGTCTCTCCTTCTCTTTCACTCCCCCTCTCTATCTCCCCCTACTTACCTTCCTCACTTACTCAGTCTCTCCTTCTCTTTCACTCCCCTCTCTCTCCCCCCTACTTACCTTCCTCACTTACTCAGTCTCTCCTTCTCTTTCACTTCCCCATCTCTCTCTCCCCTACTTACCTTCCTCACTTACTCAGTCTCTCCTTCTCTTTCACTCCCCTCTCTCTATCTCCCCTACTTACCTTCCTCACTTACTCAGTCTCTCCTTCTCTTTCACTCC
>NC_089780.1:19800165-19810165 GCF_040412425.1 Macrobrachium rosenbergii
CGTATTTTTAAATTGTTTTCCCTATTAACATTATCTATTTTTCAGATTCACCGACTTCCCAATTTTTCACTTTCCTTCCATAATTATTACTGATGTTGATAGAGATATCATTTCCACAATTTTAGTAACCAGTTTCTCTTCCTATATCTAGTTAAACTTGAGATTACCTCTTGGGAAAAGCTCAATACTCCCTTCTATCCCTATCGTATCCCTTCTCCTGACAACAACCTCCTACAGCCAGTCGAGAACATTCCTTCACCACAAAAAGCTGCTTAAGAGGAATTGCGATCACCCGTCTATTTCATTTTAGATAAATGCTTTTCAGGGAACTGAGACCCCTTGTGTCTACCTATTTTCCCTATTCTCTTTCCGGTACATTGCCTCAATTGTTCGTTCCTGGGATTGGAATTTGAAGTTACTACGGAACCTAATTTTTACGGGAGGCTTAAGATTTCCCGGAACGTCGCTATTTTTGTTTTATAGAAAGGTCAAGTAAGCTCTGTATTCTACAGTTCTTTAGTAATGCCTTTGATTGCAGTCTCCCCCCCCCCTCTCTCTCTCTCTCTCTCTCTCTCTCTCTCTCTCTCTCTCTCTCTCTCTCTCTCTCTCTCTCTCTCCCCCCACGAACCCATCTTGTGTAATATTGACTTTTAAAGAATTACCTAGTATATATAGCTAAGTTTTAAGTTTTCGTGATATTTACGAGACTTTCTTTGTTTAAAATGAGAATAACATAAGGGTAGTAATGCATTGCATTTAACCACACCTACAAAATACAAAAGAATCGTTTTTTTCCAATGCAGCAACACGTAGCACTATGAACCTACCCACATCTGTCTTCGCTCCACCCAGTAAAAAGAGGAATATTGAAAGGTTGGAAATCCCTCAAACATTCAATAAAGCTGAGGTTTGTGTCATCACAAAGTTCTTTGTTCTAACTCTGACAGGAATAGGGTTGGACCTGTTCCTGAGCACAGAGAGAGAGAGAGAGAGAGAGAGAGAGAGAGAGAGAGAGAGAGAGAGAGAGAGAGAGAGAGAGAGTGAAAAGGTTGGGAATCTCTTCCAGGAAAGCAATTCATTTTACTTACTGGGACATGAGTAAATAGTGGAAGTAGTTGATCACAAACTATGGATTTCTTCCACGTTGCAAAGGTTGTTGGTCGCCGAGGGAAGGATATTGGATTTAGGAGAAGCAAGCACACACACACACACACAAACGCACACACACGAGGACTAACAGCATTTAGAAATTGAGAGAGGCGGTCGAACTGGGAGAGCAAAGTTCAAATAATGGAAGTAGGAAACGATTGGGGGAACGGATAAAACAACAGAAGTCGTGAAATTCTTTATTTTTCAGTAAAGGATGTATTGGAAGAATGGAGGAAGATTGGTGATAGTCAATTCAATAGGAGAAATTGCAAATACTTAGGAATGAGGCTGCAGCATCAGACTAAATATAGAGTCTTTTAAGTACAAAGAATAAATTTATACTACTTTAATGATATTGACAACTCAAGTGAAGGAGAGTTTACACACACACACACACACACACACACACACACACACACACACACACACACACACACACACACACACATATATATATATATATATATATATATATATATATATATATATATATATATATGAACAGACGTTTTCGAAGTTAAAACCCCAAATTTTTTTCATAATTTAGCTGAAATAAATACCAGTTAACACAAGCACAGCAATTTTGTGTCGTAAAGTTAGATCATTTAAAGACGAGAAATGCAATAATCTGTAATATATTGAAATTTCTTTACATCAAATATTTTTGCAATTAGATTAATCTGATCGGGTCTTTAGTCTCTTGCTATATATGAAACACTATTATCTAAAATATCATAAGAAAACGTGAATTTGTAAAACGGCTCTAGATTATTTTTAGTTTTTCGTGCCTAGCTAATATAAGGCTCAAAAAAATATATATAAACGAGTCAAATTGAGAAGAAGACCTAGGTAGGAACCACGAACCGTTATTCAGTTATCCAGAAAGCTATCTCTAAATTCCAAGCTCAACTCACCAAGAATTAAATAAATCCAGAAATTATCAGTCTAATTATTTTGCAAAATTTTAAGGGCTGGCAGCCTTCGTTACCTAATTATGAAAATCTATTCCACGAGGTAAGTAAATTCATAAGTCATCCATATATTTTTTTCAATAAATCCATAAATTATCATTTTAATTATTTTGCTCGTTTTTAAGAGCTGGTACCTTTCATTACCTAATTATGTAAATTTATTCCAAGAGGTAAGTAAATCCATAAGTCATGCATATAATTTATCCTACTCATTTTTCCTACTGCTAATAAATTTCGATATCTAATTTTAAAAGTTGGCACGAATCAGTTGAAACATTCTGAGCATTATGATAAAATAATCAGTAATCAGACGTACCCCAGATCGTAAGTATTTTGATAAAATAATCAGTAATCAGACGTACCCCAGATCGTAAGTATTTTGATAAAATAATCAGTAATCAGACGTACCCCAGATCATAAGTATTTTGATAAAATAATCAGTAATCAGACGTGCCCCAGATCGTAAGTATTTTGATAAAATAATCAATCATCAGACGTACTCCAGGTCGTAAGTGTTTTGATAAAATAATCAGTAATCAGATGTACCACAGGTCGTAAGTGTTTTGATAAAATAATCAGTAATCAGATGTACCCCAGGTCGTACATGTTTTGATAAAATAATCAGTAATCAGATGTACCCCAGGTCGTAAGTATTTTGATAAAATAATCAGTAATTAGACATACCCCAGATCGTAAGTATATTGATAAAATAATCAGTAATCAGACGTACCCCAGATCATAAGTATTTCGATAAAAATAATCAGTAATCAGACGTACCCCAGATCATAAGTATTTTGATAAAATAATCAGTAATCAGACGTACCCCGGATCGTAAGTATTTTGATAAAATAATCAGTCATCAAACGTACCCCAGGGCGTAAGTGCTTTGATAAAATAATCAGTAATCAGATGTATCCTAGGTCGTAAGTGTTTTGATAAAATAATCAGTAATCAGACGTACCCCAGGTCGTAAATGTTTTTATAAAATAATCAGTAATCAGATGTACCCCAGGTCGTAAGTGTTTTGATAAAATAATCAGTAATCAGACGTACCCCAGGTCGTAAGTGTTTTGATAAAATAATCAGTAATCAGACGTACGCCAGATCGCAAGTATTTTGATAAAATAATCAGTAATTAGACGTACCCCGGATCGTAAATGTTTTGATAAAATAATCAGTAATCAGACGTACCCCAGATCGTAAGTATATTTTGATAAAATAATCAGTAATCAGACGTACCCCATATCGTAAGTATATTTTGATAAAATAATCAGTAATCAGACGTACCCCATATCCTAAGTATTTTGATAAAATAATCAGTAATCAGACGTACCCCAGATCGTAAGTATTTTGATAAAACAATCAGTATAAATGTACCCGAGATAGAATCTGTGTCCCTCGATCTGTAATCTTCTTAAAGAAGGGGAATCTATGAAAGTAAAGAGAGTAACTACAGATTCAAGGTTCATGAGAATAAGGACGATTTAGGTGGTTGGATGAGGAATTGGAATCCATAATCCTTTCAGTAACATAGGGAGTTATCGACGAGTTAAATGAGTAACTCTCAATGTGGAGTTATTGTAATATTAATTTATGTCTCGTCTGGGAATTTACACAATATATTCTACAGAGTAGATACTGGCGAGTTGAGTGAATAAAGTCCAGTGTTGAGTGAATATACTGATAATTTAAAAAATATATTGTTACGCAATTTACTCAACAACATGTTCTATAAATAGTAGATATCTGGATGATTAAACAAGTTAGAATAAAAAAAATAAATATTAGCTAAGGGTTCAACAGTTTCCTTACATACAGGATTACTTGCTTGATGAGATCAAGTTAAAATTTTTTATTTAGTTTCCTCACATGACACTACAGAAGTCTTTTCAACAGCAAGACTAATCCACTTGCGCATACTACTCCATTCGCATGCGCACTCGCCTTTCAGGAATATTAGAATATTTGCATATGAAATTGTCACAAAGTAGTGGGAATGCATGGACCATTATAGGTTCCTATATTGCAATTTTATCCCAGTTTTCGAATTGCGTATGTCCATGAGAATAAAAAAAGGCAATATTAACCTGTATGTGTGTGTGTGTGTGTGAGAGAGAGAGAGAGAGAGAGAGAGAGAGAGAGAGAGAGAGAGAGAGAGAGAGAGAGCGCCCGCATGGATCGAGATAACACGAAGGCACGATATTTTTTCAGATTTTACACTAAAACAGTTACGTACAATCACGATGGAGTCTTAGGGAGTCCGAGATATACAGGATTACAAAGCGTTGCTGGTTGAGTTGCAGCTGCCTTTATGCCATAATGGGCTGCTTCCGCTCAAGTAACAGCAGGTAAGAATCATTCTCATTACATAAAAATGATAACAAAATATAAGAAATCAGTTCCTAGTCGTATTTATGCGGAGGTGTCTGGTGTCAAAGAGATGTTTGGGCAATGGTGGAGGTTCTCTATTGCTTGTCGTTGATTGGCTGGCGCCTATCCCACAAAAAAAAACAGGTAAATAATTATGAAGGTCGACGGTCGTTTACCCTACTCTCGAACTGACGTTCTGACAGCGAGGTGGCTTGGGGTGATCTGGAGGTCAGGCTCTTGAGGGCGTCGCGCTGGGCGTCATTAGTCGGTGGTATCATTATCATAAGACGTTTTCGTTGTTATAGAGGGTTTCCTGACATTAGCAGGCAGCAGTAATGGCCCTCGCCTAATAACGGAGGGCTATTTTTTCAAAATATGCAGCTGCTTGGAAGCTGAGGCAGCGGCTGGCACGTGCTGCATTAATGACATTATATCAGGTATCGAGTCCTGACAGTCATTTTAATATTACGTTGCTCGTCATAGTGGTTTCTGATAGAACCTTCTTGACGTTGGCAGGAAATGCTCTTGAGAGACGCATTGTGGTTTTCCTAATACAAGCGCCGAGGCATCTTTGGATGACAATGAAACTACTAGGATACGTTAGTCCCACCGTGCAAGGGTGGGCTGGGTTGCTCTTCAAAAGGACGTTTGGGTTTGAAGTGTCCGGCGAAAATTAACAGTAACTCACGTTCATCTTTCCAATACGCAAAGGTCATATACGCAAAAGTGGTGGAGTGTCTAAATCCTCGACGATATTTTTATCAAACTCATGTTGTGTAGGAAAAAAAAACATAATTATGCCCCTTATGCAAAATCATGTTCTAACTCAGAAAAAATAAAAACAAACCGTACCTACACTGCAGCAAAAACAATATGCAAACGAGAATATTTAACCCTTCTTTTGATAACTAAAAGTGGAGAAAGACTCTCTCTCTTTCCTAATTCAAGAAACATGTCCTCATACCCAAATGAGGTAGGACTGTTATCCATGCCTCTCGTAAGTTGCCCCTCCATAATGGATTCATGACGAAGGGTGATTATTGTTCCATTAGGTTTTAGAGGAAGGAATATTTTCTGACTACACGCTGTGCAATGGGCCCTTCCACAGATGTTCTTAGGAAGAAGAGAGAGAGAGAGAGAGAGAGAGAGAGAGAGAGAGAGAGAGAGAGAGAGAGAGAGAGAGAGTCTTTAAGGAGAATAGGGACACTGACTTCTTAGTATGTATGAGTTTGTTTAAGAATATATATATATATATATATATATATATATATATATATATATATATATATATATATATATATATATATATATATATATATATATATATATATATATATATATATATATATATATATATATATATATATATATATATATATATATACCTATGCGTAATAACTTAATATGACATTATTGACATTTTTACACCCATTCGAAACTTTTACATTTTAAGGGGTTGAACGTTATTGCAGTCTATTAATAACGTTCCATATATGCATAACATCTTCCCGATATGGGTCAAGATTTCGGCGAAAAATCTCGGTCAAGTAATAATAATAATAATAATAATAATAATAATAATAATGGATTCTGCAACCCGAGAAGGATCTTCTTAAAGTTTCAACAGCAAAAATTAGATATGGATTATTCAAAGGAATAGGCCACGACATGCAAGAAAAGAGGTTGGAGGCTGATCCCTCGAGATCCACCCATTAATCGCCTTATTTCCATAACAGGTTTTTCCTCGAAATTTTATCCTACGCGTCTATGAATACCAAACGAGTTTCTTCTGACTGGAAAACTGGAAGGGCACCCCCGCGATGGAGGAGAACGTTTGGAGGTTGTAATCTTGAAATCTTAAGGCTCCCTTTTTTGAAGTTTTCTGTAAAAGAAAACTATTGTGCCGGCTTTGTCTGTCCGTCCGCACTTTTTTTCCATTTCCGTCCGCACTTTTTCCTGTCCGAACTTTTTTCTGTCCGCACTTTATTCTGTGAGCACTTTTTTCTGTCCGCACTTTATTCCGTCCGCACTTTCTTTCTGTCCGCACTTTCTTTCTGTCCGCACTTTATTCTGTCCGCACATTTTTCTGTCCGCACTTTTTCTGTCCGCCCTCAGATCTTCAAAACTACTGACGCTAGAGGGCTGCAAATTGGTGTGTTGATCATCCACCCTCTAATCATCAAACATACCAAATTGCAGCCCTCTAGCCACCTCAGTAGTTTTTATTTTATTTAAGGTTACAGTTAGCCATAATCGTGCTTCTGGTAACGCTATAGGATAGGCCACCACATGACCTTGGTTAAAGTTTCATGGGCCGCGGCTCACACTGCATTATACCGAGACCACCGAAAGATAGATCTGTTTTCGGTGACCTTGACTATACGCTGTAGCGGCTGTACAAAAAACTCGATTGCGCCGAAGAAACTTTGGCGCATTTTTTACTTGTTTCGTTCAGGTTTTAAAGTGAGGATGTGTTAGAGAGGTGATACAATCAAAATCAATTTTACTTTGGTGAGAATTAATATGAAAAGTTTTTCAGATATAGAAATAGAATTATTAAACGCTCTGGTAAAGCAGAAGAAAGCATTAGTAAAACAAGTATTAAAGGTTCATTTTACGTGTGGACCTTCGCTTCATGTAATAATAATATGAGAAAAAGATGGTGAGCATTATGCAAAAAAAAAAAAAAAGTTAAAAATTTTCCAAAAATTAATTAGATTCCTAGGTTTATTCTTTACATATACACCAAGCATTTAGAAACCATTAAGGTTACAGAGGGTTGAAACAAGATCGAAATTCGCCCTAATTTCACTATCACTTCCTTTACGATGTCATGAAATAATCAAAACTAGACTTGAATGCTTCTATAAACAAGTAAAAATGCGCCGAAGTTTCTTCGGTGCACTCGAGTTTTCTGTACAGCCGCTAGTGTATAATCAAGGCCACCGAAAACAGATCTATCTTTCGCTGGTCTCGATATAATGCTGTATGAGCTGCAGCCCGTGAAACTTTAACCACCGCCCGGTGGTGGCCTGTCCTACATCGTTACCAGACGCACCATTATGGCTTAATTTAAGCTTAAATAAAATAAAAACTACTCAGGCTCGATCGCTGCAATTTGGTATGTTTATGATAGGAAGATGGATGATCAACATACCAATTTGCAGTCCTCTAGCCTCAGTAGTTTTTAAGATCTGAGGGCGGACAGGAAACGTGTGGACAGAAAAAAGTGCGGACGGACAGATAAAACCGGCAAAACAGTTTTCTTTTAGAGAAAACGAAAACCTCTCCCTCATTCTATGCATATATAAAAAAAATCGAGATATCTTGGTACTTGATTAAAGTTACCTTTTGCTTCTTATTTTACATATTCAATTCTTAATCTATTCCCCCGCCATACCTCTTTGAAAGTTTAAGATGGAATTTTTATCCGTCCTTATATCACAGAACAATTCATTTTATCTTTCCCCTTTTGCAGAGAGACTACTCATATCATTCTCCTATTTGGAATCTTACGCTACTACGGATTTACCTCCCACACCCTGGCCAGCCCCTCACTTATGCAACTACCACCATACAATTATATCTCACATGACGTCCGTATATCCTTTCGTACAAGTGCTCTCAACAGTGTATCCCAAGCCATTCTCAGGCACGCTTTAATCCAATTAATTTCCTTTCCTCATTAAGTTCTTCCTCTCCTGTACTATTTACATCCAGCAACGCTACAAAGACTTCATTTTCATCAGAGACATCTTCTCCATTTACGTCTTTACTCCGAGATCCATTTGCTTATTATTAAGCCTTTGTGTCTGCTTTCGTACCCCTCACGGTGAATTATAGCATCGCCAAAGGTAAATAAGGACTCTTAAAAAAAGTACTGTGAGATATCCTTGTGGCTTAGGGGAGTTCTACTGTTGATGTTTTGTTAACGCTGCTAGCATGAAGACTCCTCACTAAGCAATATAATTGGTAGTTTAGTATCACTTTGTAAAATTATTTCTACATTCGTGACAAGGACAATAAAAGGCAAAAACGTATACGCCATGTATGCAGTCTATCTGTATGCCCCCCCTTTTTTTGTTTGCTTTTATCCTTCATTACTTTTTCCTATGCTTCTTTTATTCTATTCCCTTTTTTCCTTCGGTTTTTTATTTCTGATCCTTTTTTTCCCCTTAGCTTTTTATCCTCCTCTGCAAAATCGTTCTTGTTCCTATTTCTTTTTCATGTCCTCCACTGCCCTTCCTATTTTTCATTTGTCATTCATATAGGCAAAACACAGATTGACAAACCTTTCACTCTTTGACAAACCTTTCATTCTTTGACTTTCATATTCTATGGATTATCGTCATCAATCTGGTTTTTTTTTCAGACTTGAAATGTCAACACTTAAAGGGGAGAATATAAAAATAAATACTCCCAAAAGTCCAACTCATATCTTCTATATCAGTGAGCTGTTTCCCAGTTTAGCATAACGTTCATCCGAAGGATTATTGGCAATAGTGGTAAATATTCCCACAGTAAACTATTTTTTACGTATATAAACTTACCTCAAAGCAATAAATACCAGCATTTTCAAGCTTTTAATGGACGAGAGCATAAGAAACTAATTGTTTCATACACGTGAGAAAATGTTCAGATTACTCGCTTTTTTTTCAGGAGAATTTCTGCTCGTTCAAAGTACTTTTTTTCATAATTGTACTACCTCTTGAATGAATGGAAATTCTTTTAGAAACTTTTATAAATTGATTGAGCATAATTTTATTCACAGGCATTTATCAGAAACTGAAGGAATTCAGTTCAGATATCATTAAAACAATCAAGAAATAAAGAATAAGAAAATTTTATGACTAAAATGTAAAAATAAATGGTACTGTACAATATCTGGAGTTTAAAAGACTTTATATTAATTTATAACCTAAGACCCAATGTTCCCAACGTTCTATACAAATTTTATAGTAAACTTCATCTAGGGCAAATAGTAATTTACATAAGTCTTCAAACATATACAAGTACACACGCATATGTATCTATATATATATATATATATATATATATATATATATATATATATATATATATATATATATATATATATATATATATATATATATATATATATATTATATAAATTCTTAAATCCAAAAGCCAATAATATCCCCTTCTCCATGACAGAGTGGTCTAAAGGTTCCCAGCAATTATAAACTCACCTCGCGGTATTCCACCCGTTTTCGAATTCAAAATATCTCTCGGGCAATATATTACGATTCAGAACGTGCAGTATCCCACTTGCGAGAAATAAATAAATCTGGGTATTGCAGCCATTGTCCGCGTGTCCCAACAACCCAAGTGAGTGCCTAAGTCATGTTCAAACATTCACTTGGAAGCAATAATTGATTCTCGATTTTCCGGACGATGTGAACTGTTCATGGAATCCAAAGCGTTGCTCCCAAGGTCAGGCGGTTTCTGAATCTCGTCATTCATATCATAATAGACAAACAGGATCTTCA
>NC_089780.1:19812665-19815165 GCF_040412425.1 Macrobrachium rosenbergii
AAAAACTGCTATTTTCCCAGTGAATCAAATGGTAGAAGTTGTTGTCTACGGTTTGTATGCGTCGTCGTGAATACTCTCACAAAGCGTGACGTCTCAAAATTTTGTTGAGAAACAACGTTTGATGAAATGCATTTCGTTAAAACAACTATAACGCTGCCTTTGCATGTCTAAAACTGAAAAATTTATAACGTAGACAGTATCCTATAAGCCTACCTACTGCAAAGAACTGTAATGACTGACAAAAATACAGTAACACGTTACAAAGACGAGACATTGACACAAACCAGTAACCTACGGGTCTAGGCCTAAGGGCTTACTACTGAGCATTATCAATAACGAGTAAGATGTTATTATGATTTATATTATATGTGGAATGTATAAGGTTAATGATGTTCTAATTTCAGAATTGAAATCGCCACTGCAATCGCGTGCCATAATAATATGTTGAACCTATAGGTCTAGGCCTATGTAGGCACTGGCTACTAAGCATTACTAATAGCGAGCAGGATCTTATTTTGATTTATATTATGTGGAATATATGAGGTTAATGATGCCGAGTTTTCATAACTGAAATCGCCACCGCAACCAGGGGCCATAATATAATAATAATAATAGTAATAAGCTGAAAGTGTAAGACATATTAACTGAGAAAGCTTATCCAGTGCTCACATTCGTCAGACCTGCATATAATTATGAGTAAATAATATCCAATATATTTAGCTTACCTGGGATGTTATCCATTTGCCCTTGAAGAAGAAGTTCAGTGACCTTTCCCGCGGTTATAAGCTGCGCGACGCACCACTGTGAATAATTTAAATGCAAAAAAATCACGAGAAACACAAACACTTATTAAAATTCTGCTGTTACAGGGCGACTGCTTAAAACGCCACGTGGCTGTGAGTAGCGCCGCCCTGCCCTGGTGGCCGCCATTTCAACTACGTAGTACTGATACAGACGACATATCGAGTTATAAATAACCTATTTGGTGATCATTCTGAATAGTGATTGGATTTTACATTCACTGGAATAACAATTTATACCTTACCTTTAAATATACACTCTGGAATTTCTTGTTTGTCGTTATGCATAAGGTATATTTATGAATAAGCTTGGCTCCCATCGTTATCATGCCAGCCAGAGATTCTTAGACGAATAGTGCGTGGTTACGCACGATCTAAACTGTGTAGAGGGTAACCATTATGATTTTCTAACCATTTTAAGTATTCAAATTTGACAGCTTACCCCGAGTTATATGTTAGATTATGAATAAACTTGTTACTGTAGCTTTTATGGTTGTCAACTTGTCACACCAAAGACTGTTGGATGCGTCGTGCATACGAGTAGTTATTCACGATCTAGATTCTAGACTATATAGAAGGCACCACTCATGAGTTCATAACCTTTATAAGTATTCAAATTTGAGCACGTATTCTGACGTGTAGCAGAAGTATCATGATACGAGTATCTCGTAACGAAACGGCAATATCTCTACTACATCCATTTGTACACGAAATCATAAACTGAAGCCCCAGAGCTTATAAAATGACGTTAAGGATGGTCGTAACCCTTTTGAAATTGCTCCGCCAGTTGCCATTAGGTGAACGTAAAAGTGGAGTGATTGGCTTTAAAACGTCCGTATCGTGATCATGGCCAAAATTCAGTAGCTCCAGAAGGATTTTATGATCTTATAATGCTTAGATTTATGTTGTGTAGTTTTTGATAGCGGTGCCTCCGTTTTGGGTGCTTAGTAGAAGGAACGTTATAGGAAATATGCTTATCAATACATTTATGAATATGACTGAACATCCACTAGGGTCTATGCACAACGCATATTTAATATTTATTATTCATTCTTGGTGTAACGAAATATGTACAAGTATTACATTTGTAATAAAATATATATATATATATATATATATATATATGTGTGTGTGTGTGTGTGTGTGTGTGTGTGTGTGTGTTCTGGGAGGCATGTTCACTAAATACATATAATGCAAAGTTATACCGCATTGTTTGTTAGGCTATAACTTAACGAATGATTGACATAGGTGGTCCATTTTCATTTCATGATCTCATTACAGAACTTGGGACCCATTTATTCATACTTTCATTTGATGCCTTGTAGCATAGTGAGAGTGAGGTACGAGTAAGACACGGAGGTCTACAGCTTCCTAATTTATTTACAAAACTTTCAAACGGATCAATAGCTCGTGAGAGCCGCAAAGTAGTCCCGACCTCTTGACAGATCGCGGAAGGGATTACATTCAAGCATCTGGGTTTCTTCACAGACATAAACTTACATGTGGATGGATACAAGACACCTGATCGAGAATTATACATACATTACTGGAAAGCTGGCATAGAGATATACAGAACGATAATAATACATGAAAGGTGACATTAAAGGAGACTGAGATATTTGCATAGAAATACGTGAAAGAGAATTTGTTTCTCTCGAGCACATGGTTTTTTTCCTCCCGCGCTACGGTATCTTGCCATT